>NW_027522488.1:0-117678 GCF_052094955.1 Ictidomys tridecemlineatus | reverse complement strand
AAATGTTTGCCTGAGATTTCAGGCAACTCGTAGTTTTTTGGATGCTTGGCAACCCCTTTCCATGAAAGTGATATTCGCCAGTCTCTGCTTAGGGCTACATCAACAGCAAAGAAACCATAGAGATAGAACTTGAAACTGCTTTATTGTGTCAAGTTTCAAAGAGCTAGCACAAACCGTGTTTGATTTAGAGTTCCAAATATATGTATCCGTATAGGAGAAAACAGAGTGAAACCTCAAAATGAATACGGTTACTGCAAACAAACGTTTTAACCTAGAAAAACGAAATTTGGTGAGCCAAGTGGTTTTGGTGTACTGATCATTACCTGAAAGAATCATGAAGATTAGGTGAAAAAATGTTGGCTGAGATTTCAGGCAACTCGTAGTTTTTTGGAAGCCTGGCAACCCCTTTCCATGAAAGTGATTTTCGCCAGTCTCTGCTTAGGGCTACGTCAACAGCAAACAAACCATAGAGATAGAACTTGAAACTGCTTTATTGTGTCAAGTGTCAAAGAGCTAGCACAAACCGTGTTTGATTTAGACTTTCAAATACATGTATCCCTATAGGAGAAAACAGTGAAACCTAAAAAGGAAAACGGTTACTGCAAACGAACGGTTTAACCTAGAATAACGAAATTTGGTGAGCCAAGTGGTTTTGGTGTACTGATCATTACCTGAAAGAATTATGAAGATTATGTGAAAAAATGTTGGCTGAGATTTAAGGCAACTCGTAGTTTTTTTGGAAGCTTGGCAACCCCTTTCAATGAAAGTGATTTTCGCCAGTCTCTGCTTAGGGCTACAACAACTGCAAACAAACCATAGAGATAGAACTTGAAACTGCTTTATTGTGTCAAGTTTCAAAGAGCTAGCACAAACCGTGTTTGATTTAGAGTTCCAAATACATGTATCCCTATAGGAGAAAAAAGAGTGAAACCTAATAATGAAAACGGTTACTGCAAACAAACGGTTTAACCTAGAAGAACGAAATTTGGTGAGCCAAGTGGTTTTGGTGTTCTCATCATTACTTGAAAGTATCATCAAGATTGGGTGAAAAAAATGTTGGCTGAGATTTCAGGAAACTCGTAGTTTTTTGGAAGCTTGGCAACCCTTTCCATGAAAGTGATTTTCGCCACTCTCTACTTAGGGCTTAATCAACAGAAAACAAACCATAAAGATTGAACTTGAACTGCTTTATTGTGTCAAGTTTCAAAGAGCTAGCACAAACCGTGTTTGATTTAGAGTTCCAAATACATGTATCCCTATAGGAGAAAAAAGAGTGAAACCTAAAAATGAAAACGGTTACTGCAAACGAAACGGTTTAACCTAGAAGAATGAAATTGGTGAGCCAAGTGGTTTTGGTGTGCTGATCATTACCTGAAAGAATCATCAAGATTCGGTCAAAAAATGTTGGCTGAGATTTCAGGAAACTCGTAGGTTTTGGAAGCTTGGCAACCCCTTCCATGAAAGTGATTTTCGCCAGTCTCTGCTTAGGGCTACATCAACAGCAAACAAAAAATAGAAATAGAACTTGAAACTGCTTTATTGTGTCAAGTTTCAAGAGCTAGCACAAACCGTGTATGATTTAGAGTTCCAAATACATGTATCCCTATAGGAGAAAAAAGAGTGAAACCTAATAATGATAACGGTTACTGCAACAAACGTTTAACTAGAAGAACGAAATTTGGTGAGCCATGTGGTTTTGGTGTTCTCATCATTACTTGAAAGTATCATCAAGATTGGGTGAAAAAATGTTGGCTGAGATTTCAGGCAACTCGTAGTTTTTTGGAAGCTTGGCAACCCCTTCTCCATGAAAGTGATTTTCGCCACTCTCTGCTTAGGGCTACATCAACAGAAAACAAACCATAAAGATAGAACTTGAAACTGCTTTATTGTGTCAAGTTTCAAAGAGCTAGCACAAACCGTGTTTGATTTAGAGTTCCAAATACATGTATCCCTATAGGAGAAAACAGAGTGAAACCTAAAAAGGAAAACGGTTACTGCAAACGAACGGTTTAACCTAGAAGAACGAAATTTGGTGAGCCAAGTGGGTTTCGTGTACTGATCATTACCTGAAAGAATCATCAAGATTGGGTGAAAAAATGTTGGCTGAGATTTCAGGCAAATCGTAGTTTTTTGGAAGCTTGGCAACCCCTTTCCATGAAAGTGATTTTCGCCACACTCTGCTTAGGGCTACATCAACAACAAACAAACCATAGAGATAGAACTTGGAACTGCTTTATTGTGTCAAGTTTCAAAGAGCTAGCACAAACCGTGTTTGATTTAGGGTTCCAAATACATGTATCCCTATAGGAGAAAACAGTGAAACCTAAAAATGAAAACGGTTATGGCAAACGAACTGTTTAACCTAGAAGAACGAAATTTGGTGAGCCAAGTGGTTTTGGTGTACTGATCATTACCTGAAAGAATCATCAAGATTGGGTCAAAAAATGTTGGCTGAGATTTCAGGCAACTCGTAGTGTTTTGGAAGCTTGGCAACCCCTTTCCATGAAAGTGATTTTCGCCAGTCTCTGCTTAGGGGCTACATCAACAGCAAACAAACCATACAGATAGAACTTGAAACTGCTTTCTAATGTCAAGTTTCAAAGAGCTACCAAAAACCCTGTTTGATTTAGAGTTCCATATAAATGTATCACTATAGGAGAAAAAAAAAGAGTGAAACCTAATAATGAAAACGGTTACTGGAAACAAACGGTTTAACCTAGAAGAACGAAATTTGGTGAGCCAAGTGGTTTTGGTGTACTGATCATTACCTGAAAGAATCATCAAGATTGGGTGAAAAAATGTTGGCTGAGATTTCAGGCAACTCGTAGTTTTTGGAAGCTTGGCACCCCCTTTCCATGAAAGTGATTTTCGCCACTCTCTGCTTAGGGCTACATCAACAGCAAAGAAACCATAGAGATAGAACTTGAAACTGCTTTATTGTGTCAAGTTTCAAAGAGCTAGCACAAACCGTGTTTGATTTAGAGTTCCAAATATATGTATCCGTATAGGAGAAAACAGAGTGAAACCTCAAAATGAATACGGTTACTGCAAACAAACGTTTTAACCTAGAAAAACGAAATTTGGTGAGCCAAGTGGTTTTGGTGTACTGATCATTACCTGAAACATCAAGATTAGGTGAAAAAATGTTGGCTGAGATTTCAGGCAACTCGTAGTTTTTTGGAAGCCTGGCAACCCCTTTCCATGAAAGTGATTTTCGCCAGTCTCTGCTTAGGGCTACGTCAACAGCAAACAAACCATAGAGATAGAACTTGAAACTGCTTTATTGTGTCAAGTGTCAAAGAGCTAGCACAAACCGTGTTTGATTTAGACTTTCAAATACATGTATCCCTATAGGAGAAAACAGTGAAACCTAAAAAGGAAAACGGTTACTGCAAACGAACGGTTTAACCTAGAATAACGAAATTTGGTGAGCCAAGTGGTTTTGGTGTACTGATCATTACCTGAAAGAATTATGAAGATTATGTTAAAAAATGTTGGCTGAGATTTAAGGCAACTCGTAGTTTTTTGGAAGCTTGGCAACCCCTTTCAATGAAAGTGATTTTCGCCAGTCTCTGCTTAGGGCTACAACAACTGCAAACAAACCATAGAGATAGAACTTGAAACTGCTTTATTGTGTCAAGTTTCAAAGAGCTAGCACAAACCGTGTTTGATTTAGAGTTCCAAATACATGTATCCCTATAGGAGAAAAAAGAGTGAAACCTAATAATGAAAACGGTTACTGCAAACAAACGGTTTAACCTAGAAGAACGAAATTTGGTGAGCCAAGTGGTTTTGGTGTTCTCATCATTACTTGAAAGTATCATCAAGATTGGGTGAAAAAATGTTGGCTGAGATTTCAGGAAACTCGTAGTTTTTTGGAAGCTTGGCAACCCCTTTCCATGAAAGTGATTTTCGCCACTCTCTACTTAGGGCTTAATCAACAGAAAACAAACCATAAAGATTGAACTTGAAACTGCTTTATTGTGTCAAGTTTCAAAGAGCTAGCAAAAAACCGTGTTTGATTTAGAGTTCCAAATACATGTATCCCTATAGGAGAAAAAAGAGTGAAACCTAAAAATGAAAACGGTTACTGCAAACGAACGGTTTAACCTAGAAGAACGAAATTTGGTGAGCCAAGTGGTTTTGGTGTGCTGATCATTACCTGAAAGAATCATCAAGATTCGGTCAAAAAATGTTGGCTGAGATTTCAGGAAACTCGTAGGTTTTTGGAAGCTTGGCAACCCCTTTCCATGAAAGTGATTTTCGCCAGTCTCTGCTTAGGGCTACATCAACAGCAAACAAAAAATAGAAATAGAACTTGAAACTGCTTTATTGTGTCAAGTTTCAAAGAGCTAGCACAAACCGTGTATGATTTAGAGTTCCAAATACATGTATCCCTATAGGAGAAAAAAGAGTGAAACCTAATAATGAAAACGGTTACTGCAAACAAACGGTTTAAACTAGAAGAACGAAATTTGGTGAGCCATGTGGTTTTGGTGTTCTCATCATTACTTGAAAGTATCATCAAGATTGGGTGAAAAAATGTTGGCTGAGATTTCAGGCAACTCGTAGTTTTTTGGAAGCTTGGCAACCCCTTTCCATGAAAGTGATTTTCGCCACTCTCTGCTTAGGGCTACATCAACAGAAAACAAACCATAAAGATAGAACTTGAAACTGCTTTATTGTGTCAAGTTTCAAAGAGCTAGCACAAACCGTGTTTGATTTAGAGTTCCAAATACATGTATCCCTATAGGAGAAAACAGAGTGAAACCTAAAAAGGAAAACGGTTACTGCAAACGAACGGTTTAACCTAGAAGAACGAAATTTGGTGAGCCAAGTGGTTTTCGTGTACTGATCATTACCTGAAAGAATCATCAAGATTGGGTGAAAAAATGTTGGCTGAGATTTCAGGCAAATCGTAGTTTTTTGGAAGCTTGGCAACCCCTTTCCATGAAAGTGATTTTCGCCACACTCTGCTTAGGGCTACATCAACAACAAACAAACCATAGAGATAGAACTTGGAACTGCTTTATTGTGTCAAGTTTCAAAGAGCTAGCAGATACCGTGTTTGATTTAGGGTTCCAAATACATGTATCCCTATAGGAGAAAACAGTGAAACCTAAAAATGAAAACGGTTATGGCAAACGAACTGTTTAACCTAGAAGAACGAAATTTGGTGAGCCAAGTGGTTTTGGTGTACTGATCATTACCTGAAAGAATCATCAAGATTGGGTCAAAAAATGTTGGCTGAGATTTCAGGCAACTCGTAGTATTTTGGAAGCTTGGCAACCCCTTTCCATGAAAGTGATTTTCGCCAGTCTCTGCTTAGGGCTACATCAACAGCAAACAAACCATACAGATAGAACTTGAAACTGCTTTCTTATGTCAAGTTTCAAAGAGCTACCAAAAACCGTGTTTGATTTAGAGTTCCATATAAATGTATCCCTATAGGAGAAAAAAAAAGAGTGAAACCTAATAATGAAAACGGTTACTGGAAACAAACGGTTTAACCTAGAAGAACGAAATTTGGTGAGCCAAGTGGTTTTGGTGTACTGATCATTACCTGAAAGAATCATCAAGATTGGGTGAAAAAATGTTTGCTGAGATTTCAGGCAACTCGTAGTTTTTTGGAAGCTCGGCAACCCCTTTCCATGAAAGTGATTTTCGCCAGTCTCTGCTTAGGGCTACATCAACAGCACACAAACCATAGAAATAGAACTTGAAACTGCTTTATTGTGTCAAGTTTCAAAGAGCTAGCACAAACCGTGTTTGATTTACAGTTCCAAATACATGTATCCCTATAGGAGAAAACAGAGTGAAACCTAAAAATGAAAACGGTTACTGCAAACGAACGATTTAACCTAGAAGAACGAAATTTGGTGAGCCAAGTGGTTTTGGTGTACTGATCATTACCTTGAAGAATCATCAAGATTGGTTGAAAAAATGTTGGCTGAGATTTCAGGCAACTCGTAGTTTTTTGGAAGATTGGCCACCCCTTTCCATGAAAGTGATTTTCGCCAGTCTCTGCTTAGGGCTACATCAACAGCAAATAAACCAAGAGAGAGAACTTGAAACTTCTTTATTGTGTCAAGTTTCAAAGAGCTAGCACAAACCCTGTTTGATTTAGAGTTTCAAATACATGTATCCCTATAGGAGAAAACAGAGTGAAACCTAAAAAGGAAAACGGTTATTGCAAACGAATGGTTTAACATAGAAAAACGAAATTTGGTGAGCCAAGTGGTTTTGGTGTACTGATCATTACCTGAAAGAATCATCAAGATTGGGTAAAAAAATGTTGGCTGAGATTTCAGGCAACTTGTAGTTTTTTGAAGCTTGGCAAACAATTTCCATGAAAGTGATTTTCGCCAGTCTCTGCTTAGGGCTACATAAACAGCAAACAAACCATAGAGATAGAACTTGAAACTGCTTTATTGTGTCAAGTTTCAAAGAGCTAGCACAAACCGTGTTTGATTTAGAGTTCCAAATACATGTATCCCTATAGGAGAAAACAGAGTGAAACCTAATAATGAAAACGGTTACTGCAAACAAACGGTTTAACCTAGAAGAACGAAATTTGGTGAGCCAAGTGGTTTTGGTGTACTCATCATTACCTGAAAGTATCATCAAGATTGGGTGAAAAAATGTTGGCTGAGATTTCAGGAAACTCGTAGTTTTTTGGAAGCTTGGCAACCCCTTTCCATGAAAGTGATTTTCGCCACTCTCTGCTTAGGGCTACATCAACAGAAAACAATCCATAAAGATAGAACTTGAAACTGCTTTATTGTGTCAAGTTTCAAAGAGCTAGCACAAACCGTGTTTGATTTAGAGTTCCAAATACATGTATCCCTATAGGAGAAAACAGAGTGAAACCTAAAAAGGAAAACGGTTACTGCAAATGAACGGTTTAACCTAGAAGAACGAAATTTGGTGAGCCTAGTGGTTTTGGTGTACTGATCATTACCTGAAAGAATCATCAAGATTGGGTGAAAAAATGTTTGCTGAGATTTCAGGCAACTCGTGGTTTTTTGGAAGCTTGGAAACCCCTTTCCATGAAAGTGATTTTCGCCAGTCTCTGCTTAGGGCTACATCAACAGCAAACAAACCATAGAGATAGAACTTGGAACTGCTTTATTGTGTCAAGTTTCAAAGAGCTAGCAGATACCGTGTTTGATTTAGGGTTCCAAATACATGTATCCCTATAGGAGAAAACAGTGAAACCTAAAAATGAAAACGGTTATGGCAAACGAACTGTTTAACCTAGAAGAACGAAATTTGGTGAGGCAAGTGGTTTTGGTGTACTGATCATTACCTGAAAGAATCATCAAGATTAGGTGAAAAAATGTTGGCTGAGATTTCAGGCAACTCGTAGTTTTTTGGAAGCCTGGCAACCCCTTTCCATGAAAGTGATTTTCGCCAGTCTCTGCTTAGGGCTACGTCAACAGCAAACAAACCATAGAGATAGAACTTGAAACTGCTTTATTGTGTCAAGTGTCAAAGAGCTAGCACAAACCGTGTTTGATTTAGACTTCCAAATACATGTATCCCTATAGGAGAAAACAGTGAAACCTAAAAAGGAAAACGGTTACTGCAAACGAACGGTTTAACCTAGAAGAACGAAATTTGGTGAGCCAAGTGGTTTTGGTGTACTGATCATTACCTGAAAGAATCATCAATATTAGGTGAAAAAATGTTGGCTGAGATTTCAGGCAACTAGTAGTTTTTTGGAAGCTCGGCAACCCCTTTCCATGAAAGTGATTTTCGCCAGTCTCTGCTTAGGGCTACATCAACAGCAAACAAACCATAGAGATAGAACTTGAAACTGCTTTATTGTGTCAACTTTCAAAGAGCTAGCACAAACCGTGTTTGATTTACAGTTCCAAATACATGTATCCCTATAGGAGAAAACAGAGTGAAACCTAAAAATGAAAACGGTTACTGCAAACGAACGATTTAACCTAGAAGAACGAAATTTGGTGAGCCAAGTGGTTTTGGTGTACTGATCATTACCTTGAAGAATCATCAAGATTGGTTGAAAAAATGTTGGCTGAGATTTCAGGCAACTCGTAGTTTTTTGGAAGATTGGCCACCCCTTTCCATGAAAGTGATTTTCGCCAGTCTCTGCTTAGGGCTACATCAACAGCAAATAAACCATAGAGATAGAAGTTGAAAATTCTTTATTGTGTCAAGTTTCAAAGAGCTAGCACAAACCCTGTTTGATTTAGAGTTTCAAATACATGTATCCCTATAGGAGAAAACAGAGTGAAACCTAAAAAGGAAAACGGTTATTGCAAACGAATGGTTTAACATAGAAAAACGAAATTTGGTGAGCCAAGTGGTTTTGGTGTACTGATCATTACCTGAAAGAATCATCAAGATTGGGTAAAAAAATATTGGCTGAGATTTCAGGCAACTTGTAGTTTTTTGAAGCTTGGCAACCAATTTCCATGAAAGTGATTTTCGCCAGTCTCTGCTTAGGGCTACATAAACAGCAAACAAACCATAGAGATAGAACTTGAAACTGCTTTATTGTGTCAAGTTTCAAAGAGCTAGCACAAACCGTGTTTGATTTAGAGTTCCAAATACATGTATCCCTATAGGAGAAAACAGAGTGAAACCTAATAATGAAAACGGTTACTGCAAACAAACGGTTTAACCTAGAAGAACGAAATTTGGTGAGCCAAGTGGTTTTGGTGTACTGATCATTACCTGAACGAACCATCAAGATTGGGTGAAAAAATGTTGGCTTAGATTTCAGGCAACTCGTAGTTTTTTTGAAGCTCGGCAACCCCTTTCCATGAAAGTTGTTTTCGCCAGTCTCTGCTTAGGGCTACATCAACAGCAAACAAACCATAGAGATAGAACTTGAAACTGCTTTACTGTGTCAACTTTCAAAGAGCTAGCACAAACCGTGTTATAGAGTTCCAAATACATGTATCCCTATAGGAGAAAACAGAGTGAAACCTAAAAATGAAAACGGTTACTGCAAACGAACGATTTAACCTAGAAGAACGAAATTTGGTGAGCCAAGTGGTTTTGGTGTACTGATCATTACCTTGAAGAATCATCAAGATTGATTGAAAAAATGTTGGCTGAGATTTCAGGCAACTCGTAGTTTTTTGGAAGATTGGCCACCCCTTTCCATGAAACTGAATTTCGCCAGTCTCTGCTTAGGGCTACATCAACAGCAAATAAACCATAGAGATAGAACTTGAAACCTCTTTATTGTGTGAAGTTTCAAAGAGCTAGCACAAACCGTGTTTGATTTAGAGTTCCAAATACATGTATCCCTATAGGAGAAAACAGAGTGAAAACTAAAAATGAAAACGGTTACTGCAAACGAACGATTTAACCTAGAAGAACGAAATTTGGTGAGCCAAGTGGTTTTGGTGTACTGATCATTACCTGAAAGAATCATGAAGATTGGGAGAAAAAATGTTGGCTGAGATTTCAGGCAACTCGTAGTTTTTTGGAAGCTTGGCCACCCCTTTCCATGAAAGTGATTTTCGCAAGTCTCTGCTTAGGGCTACATCAACAGCAAACAAACCATAGAGATAGAACTTGAAACTGCTTTATTGTGTCAAGTTTCAAATAGCTAACACAAACCCTGTTTGATTTAGAGTTCTAAATACTTGTATCCCTATAGGAGAAAAAAGAGTGAAACCTAAAAATAAAAACGGTTACTGAAATCGAACGGTTTAACCTAGAAGAACGAAATTTGGTGAGCCAAGAGGTTTTGGTGTACTGATCATTACCTGAAAAAATCATCAAGATTGGGTGAAAAAATGTTGGCTGAGATTTCAGGAAACTCGTAGTTTTTTGGAAACTTGGGAACCCCTTTCCATGAAAGTGATTTTCGCCAGTCTCTGCTTAGGTCTACATCAACAGCAAACAAACCATAGAGATAGAACTTGAAACTGGTTTATTGTGTCAAGTTTCAAAGAGCTAGCATAAACCGTGTTATATTTAGAGTCCCAAATACATGTATCGCTATAGAAGAAAACAGAGTGAAACCTAAAAATGAAAATGGTTACTGCAAACGAACGGTTTAACCTAGAAGAACGAAATTTATTGAGCCTAGTGATTTTGGTGTACTGATCATTACCTGAAAGAATCATCAAGATTGGGTGAAAAAATGTTAGCTGAGACTTCAGGAAACTTGTAGTTTTTTGGAAGCTTGGCAATCCCTTTCCATGAAAGTGATTTTCGCCATTCTCTGATTAGGGGTACATCAACAGCAAACAAACCATAGAGATAGAACTTCAAACTGCTTTATTGTGTCAAGTTTCAAAGAGCTAGCACAAACCGTGTTTGATTTAGAGTTCTAAATACATGTATCCCTATAGGAGAAAACAGTGAAAACTAAACATAAAAACGGTTACTGCAAACGAACGGTTTAACCTAGAAGAACGAAACTTGGTGAGCCTAGTGGTTTTGGTGTACTGATCATTACCTGAAAGAATCATCAAGATTGGGTGAAAAAATGTTTGCTGAGATTTCAGGCAACTCGTAGTTTTTTGGAAGCTTGGTAACCCCTTTCCATGACAGTGATTTTCGCCAGTCTCTGCTTAGTGCTACATCAACAGCAAACAAACCATAGAGATAGAACTTGGAACTGCTTTATTGTGTCAAGTTTCAAAGAGCTAGCAGATACCGTGTTTGATTTAGGGTTCCAAATACATGTATCCCTATAGGAGAAAACAGAGTGAAACCTAAAAAGGAAAACGGTTACTGCAAACGAACGGTTTAACCTAGAAGAACGAAATTTGGTGAGCCAAGTGGTTTTGGTGTACTGATCATTACCTGAAAGAATCATCAAGATAGGGTCAAAAAATGTTGGCTGAGATTTCAGGCAACTAGTAGTTTTTTGGGAGCTTGGCAACCCCTTTCCATGAAAGTGATTTTCGCGAGTCTCCACTTAGAGCTACATCAACAGCAAACAAACCATAGAGATGGAACTTGAAACTGCTTTATTGTGTCAAGTTTCAAAGAGCTAGCACAAACCGTGTTTGATTTACAGTTCCAAATACATGTATCCCTATAGGAGAAAACAGAGTGAAACCTAAAAATGAAAACGGTTACTGCAAACGAACGGTTTAACCTAGAAGAATGAAATTTGGTGAGCCAAGTGGTTTTGGTGTACTGATCATTACCTGAAAGAATCATCAAGATTGGGTGAAAAAGTGTTGGCTGAGATTTCAGGCAACTCGTAGTTTTTTGGAAGCTTGGCAACCCCTTTCCATGAAAGTGATTTTCGCCAGTCTCTGTTTAGGGCTACATCAACAGCAAACAAACCATAGAGATAGAACTTGAAACTGCTTTATTGTGTCAAGTTTCAAAGAGCTAGCACAAACCGTGTTTGATTTAGAGTTCCAAATACATGTATTTCTATAGGAGAAAACAGAGTGAATCCTAAAAAGGAAAACGGTTACTGCAAACGAACGGTTTAACCTAGAAGAACGAAATTTGGTGAGCCAAGTGGTTTTGGTGTACTGATCATTACCTGAAAGAATCATCAAGATAGGGTCAAAAAATGTTTGCTGAGATTTCAGGCAACTCGTAGTTTTTTGGAAGGTTGGCAACCCCTTTCCATGAAACTGATTTTTGTCACTCACTGCTTAGGGCTACATCAACAGCAAACAAACCATAGAGATAGAACTTGAAACTGCTTTATTGTGTCAAGTTTCAAAGAGCTAGCACAAACCGTGTTTGATTTAGAGTTCCCAATACATGTATCCCTATAGGAGAAAACAGAGTGAAACCTAAAAATGAAAACGGTTACTGCAAACGAACGGTTTAACCTAGAAGAACGAAATTTGGTGAGCCAAGTGGTTTTGGTGTACTGATCATTACCTGAAAGAATCATCAAGATTGGGTGAAAAAATGTTTGCTGAGATTTCAGGCAACTCGTGGTTTTTTGGAAGCTTGGAAACCCCTTTCCATGAAAGTGATTTTCGCCAGTCTCTGCTTAGGGCTACATCAACAGCAAACAAACCATAGAGATAGAACTTGGAACTGCTTTATTGTGTCAAGTTTCAAAGAGCTAGCAGATACCGTGTTTGATTTAGGGTTCCAAATACATGTATCCCTATAGGAGAAAACAGTGAAACCTAAAAATGAAAACGGTTATGGCAAACGAACTGTTTAACCTAGAAGAACGAAATTTGGTGAGGCAAGTGGTTTTGGTGTACTGATCATTACCTGAAAGAATCATCAAGATTAGGTGAAAAAATGTTGGCTGAGATTTCAGGCAACTCGTAGTTTTTTGGAAGCCTGGCAACCCCTTTCCATGAAAGTGATTTTCGCCAGTCTCTGCTTAGGGCTACGTCAACAGCAAACAAACCATAGAGATAGAACTTGAAACTGCTTTATTGTGTCAAGTGTCAAAGAGCTAGCACAAACCGTGTTTGATTTAGACTTCCAAATACATGTATCCCTATAGGAGAAAACAGTGAAACCTAAAAAGGAAAACGGTTACTGCAAACGAACGGTTTAACCTAAAAGAACGAAATTTGGTGAGCCAAGTGGTTTTGGTGTACTGATCATTACCTGAAAGAATCATCAATATTAGGTGAAAAAATGTTGGCTGAGATTTCAGGCAACTAGTAGTTTTTTGGAAGCTCGGCAACCCCTTTCCATGAAAGTGATTTTCGCCAGTCTCTGCTTAGGGCTACATCAACAGCAAACAAACCATAGAGATAGAACTTGAAACTGCTTTATTGTGTCAACTTTCAAAGAGCTAGCACAAACCGTGTTTGATTTACAGTTCCAAATACATGTATCCCTATAGGAGAAAACAGAGTGAAACCTAAAAATGAAAACGGTTACTGCAAACGAACGATTTAACCTAGAAGAACGAAATTTGGTGAGCCAAGTGGTTTTGGTGTACTGATCATTACCTTGAAGAATCATCAAGATTGGTTGAAAAAATGTTGGCTGAGATTTCAGGCAACTCGTAGTTTTTTGGAAGATTGGCCACCCCTTTCCATGAAAGTGATTTTCGCCAGTCTCTGCTTAGGGCTACATCAACAGCAAATAAACCATAGAGATAGAAGTTGAAAATTCTTTATTGTGTCAAGTTTCAAAGAGCTAGCACAAACCCTGTTTGATTTAGAGTTTCAAATACATGTATCCCTATAGGAGAAAACAGAGTGAAACCTAAAAAGGAAAACGGTTATTGCAAACGAATGGTTTAACATAGAAAAACGAAATTTGGTGAGCCAAGTGGTTTTGGTGTACTGATCATTACCTGAAAGAATCATCAAGATTGGGTAAAAAAATATTGGCTGAGATTTCAGGCAACTTGTAGTTTTTTGAAGCTTGGCAACCAATTTCCATGAAAGTGATTTTCGCCAGTCTCTGCTTAGGGCTACATAAACAGCAAACAAACCATAGAGATAGAACTTGAAACTGCTTTATTGTGTCAAGTTTCAAAGAGCTAGCACAAACCGTGTTTGATTTAGAGTTCCAAATACATGTATCCCTATAGGAGAAAACAGAGTGAAACCTAATAATGAAAACGGTTACTGCAAACAAACGGTTTAACCTAGAAGAACGAAATTTGGTGAGCCAAGTGGTTTTGGTGTACTGATCATTACCTGAACGAACCATCAAGATTGGGTGAAAAAATGTTGGCTTAGATTTCAGGCAACTCGTAGTTTTTTTGAAGCTCGGCAACCCCTTTCCATGAAAGTTGTTTTCGCCAGTCTCTGCTTAGGGCTACATCAACAGCAAACAAACCATAGAGATAGAACTTGAAACTGCTTTACTGTGTCAACTTTCAAAGAGCTAGCACAAACCGTGTTATATTTAGAGTTCCAAATACATGTATCCCTATAGGAGAAAACAGAGTGAAACCTAAAAATGAAAACGGTTACTGCAAACGAACGATTTAACCTAGAAGAACGAAATTTGGTGAGCCAAGTGGTTTTGGTGTACTGATCATTACCTTGAAGAATCATCAAGATTGATTGAAAAAATGTTGGCTGAGATTTCAGGCAACTCGTAGTTTTTTGGAAGATTGGCCACCCCTTTCCATGAAACTGAATTTCGCCAGTCTCTGCTTAGGGCTACATCAACAGCAAATAAACCATAGAGATAGAACTTGAAACCTCTTTATTGTGTGAAGTTTCAAAGAGCTAGCACAAACCGTGTTTGATTTAGAGTTCCAAATACATGTATCCCTATAGGAGAAAACAGAGTGAAAACTAAAAATGAAAACGGTTACTGCAAACGAACGATTTAACCTAGAAGAACGAAATTTGGTGAGCCAAGTGGTTTTGGTGTACTGATCATTACCTGAAAGAATCATGAAGATTGGGAGAAAAAATGTTGGCTGAGATTTCAGGCAACTCGTAGTTTTTTGGAAGCTTGGCCACCCCTTTCCATGAAAGTGATTTTCGCAAGTCTCTGCTTAGGGCTACATCAACAGCAAACAAACCATAGAGATAGAACTTGAAACTGCTTTATTGTGTCAAGTTTCAAATAGCTAACACAAACCCTGTTTGATTTAGAGTTCTAAATACTTGTATCCCTATAGGAGAAAAAAGAGTGAAACCTAAAAATAAAAACGGTTACTGAAATCGAACGGTTTAACCTAGAAGAACGAAATTTGGTGAGCCAAGAGGTTTTGGTGTACTGATCATTACCTGAAAAAATCATCAAGATTGGGTGAAAAAATGTTGGCTGAGATTTCAGGAAACTCGTAGTTTTTTGGAAACTTGGGAACCCCTTTCCATGAAAGTGATTTTCGCCAGTCTCTGCTTAGGTCTACATCAACAGCAAACAAACCATAGAGATAGAACTTGAAACTGGTTTATTGTGTCAAGTTTCAAAGAGCTAGCATAAACCGTGTTATATTTAGAGTCCCAAATACATGTATCGCTATAGAAGAAAACAGAGTGAAACCTAAAAATGAAAATGGTTACTGCAAACGAACGGTTTAACCTAGAAGAACGAAATTTATTGAGCCTAGTGATTTTGGTGTACTGATCATTACCTGAAAGAATCATCAAGATTGGGTGAAAAAATGTTAGCTGAGACTTCAGGAAACTTGTAGTTTTTTGGAAGCTTGGCAATCCCTTTCCATGAAAGTGATTTTCGCCATTCTCTGATTAGGGGTACATCAACAGCAAACAAACCATAGAGATAGAACTTCAAACTGCTTTATTGTGTCAAGTTTCAAAGAGCTAGCACAAACCGTGTTTGATTTAGAGTTCTAAATACATGTATCCCTATAGGAGAAAACAGTGAAAACTAAACATAAAAACGGTTACTGCAAACGAACGGTTTAACCTAGAAGAACGAAACTTGGTGAGCCTAGTGGTTTTGGTGTACTGATCATTACCTGAAAGAATCATCAAGATTGGGTGAAAAAATGTTTGCTGAGATTTCAGGCAACTCGTAGTTTTTTGGAAGCTTGGCAACCCCTTTCCATGACAGTGATTTTCGCCAGTCTCTGCTTAGTGCTACATCAACAGCAAACAAACCATAGAGATAGAACTTGGAACTGCTTTATTGTGTCAAGTTTCAAAGAGCTAGCAGATACCGTGTTTGATTTAGGGTTCCAAATACATGTATCCCTATAGGAGAAAACAGAGTGAAACCTAAAAAGGAAAACGGTTACTGCAAACGAACGGTTTAACCTAGAAGAACGAAATTTGGTGAGCCAAGTGGTTTTGGTGTACTGATCATTACCTGAAAGAATCATCAAGATAGGGTCAAAAAATGTTGGCTGAGATTTCAGGCAACTAGTAGTTTTTTGGGAGCTTGGCAACCCCTTTCCATGAAAGTGATTTTCGCGAGTCTCCACTTAGAGCTACATCAACAGCAAACAAACCATAGAGATGGAACTTGAAACTGCTTTATTGTGTCAAGTTTCAAAGAGCTAGCACAAACCGTGTTTGATTTACAGTTCCAAATACATGTATCCCTATAGGAGAAAACAGAGTGAAACCTAAAAATGAAAACGGTTACTGCAAACGAACGGTTTAACCTAGAAGAATGAAATTTGGTGAGCCAAGTGGTTTTGGTGTACTGATCATTACCTGAAAGAATCATCAAGATTGGGTGAAAAAGTGTTGGCTGAGATTTCAGGCAACTCGTAGTTTTTTGGAAGCTTGGCAACCCCTTTCCATGAAAGTGATTTTCGCCAGTCTCTGTTTAGGGCTACATCAACAGCAAACAAACCATAGAGATAGAACTTGAAACTGCTTTATTGTGTCAAGTTTCAAAGAGCTAGCACAAACCGTGTTTGATTTAGAGTTCCAAATACATGTATTTCTATAGGAGAAAACAGAGTGAATCCTAAAAAGGAAAACGGTTACTGCAAACGAACGGTTTAACCTAGAAGAACGAAATTTGGTGAGCCAAGTGGTTTTGGTGTACTGATCATTACCTGAAAGAATCATCAAGATAGGGTCAAAAAATGTTTGCTGAGATTTCAGGCAACTCGTAGTTTTTTGGAAGGTTGGCAACCCCTTTCCATGAAACTGATTTTTGTCACTCACTGCTTAGGGCTACATCAACAGCAAACAAACCATAGAGATAGAACTTGAAACTGCTTTATTGTGTCAAGTTTCAAAGAGCTAGCACAAACCGTGTTTGATTTAGAGTTCCCAATACATGTATCCCTATAGGAGAAAACAGAGTGAAACCTAAAAATGAAAACGGTTACTGCAAACGAACGGTTTAACCTAGAAGAACGAAATTTGGTGAGCCAAGTGGTTTTGGTGTACTGATCATTACCTGAAAGAATCATCAAGATTGGGTGAAAAAATGTTTGCTGAGATTTCAGGCAACTCGTAGTTTTTTGGAAGCTTGGCAACTCCATTCCATGAAAATGATTTTCGCCAGTCTCTGCCTTGGGGTACATCAACAGCAAACAAACCATAGAGAAAGAACTTGAAACTGCTTTATTGTGTCAAGTTTCAAAGAGCTAGCACAAACCGTGTTTGATTTAGAGTTCCAAATACATGTATCCCTATAGGAGAAAACAGAATGAAACCTAAAAATGAAAACGGTTACTGCAAACGAACGGTTTAACCTAGAAGAACGAAATTTGGTGAGCCAAGTGGTTTTGCTGTACTGATCATTACCTGAAAGAATCATCAAGATTGGGTGAAAAAATGTTGGCTGAGATTTCAGGGAACTCGTAGTTTTTTGGAAACTTGGCAACCCCTTTCCATGAAAGTGATTTTCGCCAGTCTCTGCTTAGGGCTACATCAACAGCAAACAAAGCATAGAATAGAACTTGAAACTCCTTTATTGTGTCAAGTTTCAAAGAGCTAGCACAAACCTTGTTTGATTTAGAGTTCCAAATACATGTATCCCTATAGGAGAAAACAGAGTGAAACCTAAAAATGAAAACGGTTACTGCAAACGAACGGTTTAACCTAGAAGAACGAAATTTGGTGAGCCAAGTGGTTTTGCTGTACTGATCATTACCTGAAAGAATCATCAAGATTGGGTGGAAAAATGTTGGCTGAGATTTCAGGAAACTCGTAGTTTTTTGGAAACTTTGCAACCCCTTTCTATGAAAGTGATTTTCGCCAGTCTCTGCTTAGGGCTACATCAACAGCAAACAAACCATAGAATAGAACTTGAAACTGCTTTATTGTGTCAAGTTTCAAAGATCTAGCACAAACCGTGTTTGATTTAGAGTTCCAAATACATGTATCTTTACAGGAGAAAACAGAGTGAAACCTAAAAATGAAAACGGTTACTGCAAACGAACGGTTTAACCTAGAAGAACGAAATTTGGTGAGCCAAGTTGTTTTGGTGTACAGATCATTACCTGAAAGTATCATCAAGATTGGGTGAAAAAATGTTTGCTGAGATTTCAGGCAACTCGTACTTATTTGGAAGCTTGGCAACCCCTTTCCATGAAAGTGATTTTCGGCAGTCTCTGCTTAGGGCTACATCAACAGCAAACAAACCATAAAGATAGAACTGGAAACTGCTTTATTGTGTCAAGTTTCAAAGAGCTAGCACAAACCGTGTTTGATTTAGAGTTCCAAATACATGTATCCCTATAGGAGAAAACAGAGTGAAACCTAAAAATAAAAACGGTTACTGAAATCGAACGGTTTAACCTAGAAGAACGAAATTTGGTGAGCCAAGAGGTTTTGGTGTACTGATCATTACCTGAAAAAATCATCAAGATTGGGTGAAAAAATGTTGGCTGAGATTTCAGGAAACTCGTAGTTTTTTGGAAACTTGGGAACCCCTTTCCATGAAAGTGATTTTCGCCAGTCTCTGCTTAGGTCTACATCAACAGCAAACAAACCATAGAGATAGAACTTGAAACTGGTTTATTGTGTCAAGTTTCAAAGAGCTAGCATAAACCGTGTTATATTTAGAGTCCCAAATACATGTATCGCTATAGAAGAAAACAGAGTGAAACCTAAAAATGAAAATGGTTACTGCAAACGAACGGTTTAACCTAGAAGAACGAAATTTATTGAGCCTAGTGATTTTGGTGTACTGATCATTACCTGAAAGAATCATCAAGATTGGGTGAAAAAATGTTAGCTGAGACTTCAGGAAACTTGTAGTTTTTTGGAAGCTTGGCCATCCCTTTCCATGAAAGTGATTTTCGCCATTCTCTGATTAGGGGTACATCAACAGCAAACAAACCATAGAGATAGAACTTCAAACTGCTTTATTGTGTCAAGTTTCAAAGAGCTAGCACAAACCGTGTTTGATTTAGAGTTCTAAATACATGTATCCCTATAGGAGAAAACAGTGAAAACTAAACATAAAAACGGTTACTGCAAACGAACGGTTTAACCTAGAAGAACGAAACTTGGTGAGCCTAGTGGTTTTGGTGTACTGATCATTACCTGAAAGAATCATCAAGATTGGGTGAAAAAATGTTTGCTGAGATTTCAGGCAACTCGTAGTTTTTTGGAAGCTTGGCAACCCCTTTCCATGACAGTGATTTTCGCCAGTCTCTGCTTAGTGCTACATCAACAGCAAACAAACCATAGAGATAGAACTTGGAACTGCTTTATTGTGTCAAGTTTCAAAGAGCTAGCAGATACCGTGTTTGATTTAGGGTTCCAAATACATGTATCCCTATAGGAGAAAACAGAGTGAAACCTAAAAAGGAAAACGGTTACTGCAAACGATCGGTTTAACCTAGAAGAACGAAATTTGGTGAGCCAAGTGGTTTTGGTGTACTGATCATTACCTGAAAGAATCATCAAGATAGGGTCAAAAAATGTTGGCTGAGATTTCAGGCAACTAGTAGTTTTTTGGGAGCTTGGCAACCCCTTTCCATGAAAGTGATTTTCGCGAGTCTCCACTTAGAGCTACATCAACAGCAAACAAACCATAGAGATGGAACTTGAAACTGCTTTATTGTGTCAAGTTTCAAAGAGCTAGCACAAACCGTGTTTGATTTACAGTTCCAAATACATGTATCCCTATAGGAGAAAACAGAGTGAAACCTAAAAATGAAAACGGTTACTGCAAACGAACGGTTTAACCTAGAAGAATGAAATTTGGTGAGCCAAGTGGTTTTGGTGTACTGATCATTACCTGAAAGAATCATCAAGATTGGGTGAAAAATTGTTGGCTGAGATTTCAGGCAACTCGTAGTTTTTTGGAAGCTTGGCAACCCCTTTCCATGAAAGTGATTTTCGCCAGTCTCTGTTTAGGGCTACATCAACAGCAAACAAACCATAGAGATAGAACTTGAAACTGCTTTATTGTGTCAAGTTTCAAAGAGCTAGCACAAACCGTGTTTGATTTAGAGTTCCAAATACATGTATTTCTATAGGAGAAAACAGAGTGAATCCTAAAAAGGAAAACGGTTACTGCAAACGAACGGTTTAACCTAGAAGAACGAAATTTGGTGAGCCAAGTGGTTTTGGTGTACTGATCATTACCTGAAAGAATCATCAAGATTGGGTGAAAAAATGTTTGCTGAGATTTCAGGCAACTCGTAGTTTTTTGGAAGCTTGGCAACTCCATTCCATGAAAATGATTTTCGCCAGTCTCTGCCTTGGGGTACATCAACAGCAAACAAACCATAGAGAAAGAACTTGAAACTGCTTTATTGTGTCAAGTTTCAAAGAGCTAGCACAAACCGTGTTTGATTTAGAGTTCCAAATACATGTATCCCTATAGGAGAAAACAGAATGAAACCTAAAAATGAAAACGGTTACTGCAAACGAACGGTTTAACCTAGAAGAACGAAATTTGGTGAGCCAAGTGGTTTTGCTGTACTGATCATTACCTGAAAGAATCATCAAGATTGGGTGAAAAAATGTTGGCTGAGATTTCAGGGAACTCGTAGTTTTTTGGAAACTTGGCAACCCCTTTCCATGAAAGTGATTTTCGCCAGTCTCTGCTTAGGGCTACATCAACAGCAAACAAAGCATAGAATAGAACTTGAAACTCCTTTATTGTGTCAAGTTTCAAAGAGCTAGCACAAACCTTGTTTGATTTAGAGTTCCAAATACATGTATCCCTATAGGAGAAAACAGAGTGAAACCTAAAAATGAAAACGGTTACTGCAAACGAACGGTTTAACCTAGAAGAACGAAATTTGGTGAGCCAAGTGGTTTTGCTGTACTGATCATTACCTGAAAGAATCATCAAGATTGGGTGGAAAAATGTTGGCTGAGATTTCAGGAAACTCGTAGTTTTTTGGAAACTTGGCAACCCCTTTCTATGAAAGTGATTTTCGCCAGTCTCTGCTTAGGGCTACATCAACAGCAAACAAACCATAGAATAGAACTTGAAACTGCTTTATTGTGTCAAGTTTCAAAGATCTAGCACAAACCGTGTTTGATTTAGAGTTCCAAATACATGTATCTTTACAGGAGAAAACAGAGTGAAACCTAAAAATGAAAACGGTTACTGCAAACGAACGGTTTAACCTAGAAGAACGAAATTTGGTGAGCCAAGTTGTTTTGGTGTACAGATCATTACCTGAAAGTATCATCAAGATTGGGTGAAAAAATGTTTGCTGAGATTTCAGGCAACTCGTACTTATTTGGAAGCTTGGCAACCCCTTTCCATGAAAGTGATTTTCGGCAGTCTCTGCTTAGGGCTACATCAACAGCAAACAAACCATAAAGATAGAACTGGAAACTGCTTTATTGTGTCAAGTTTCAAAGAGCTAGCACAAACCGTGTTTGATTTAGAGTTCCAAATACATGTATCCCTATAGGAGAAAACAGAGTGAAACCTAAAAATGAAAACGGTTACTGCAAACGAACGGTTTAACCTAGAAGAACGAAATTTGGTGAGCCAAGTGGTTTTGGTGTACTGATCATTACCTGAAAGAATCATCAAGATAGGGTCAAAAAATGTTGGCTGAGATTTCAGGCAACTAGTAGTTTTTTGGAAGCTGGGCAACCCCTTTCCATGAAAGTGATTTTCGCGAGTCTCCGCTTAGAGCTACATCAACAGCAAACAAACCATAGAGATGGAACTTGAAACTGCTTTATTGTGTCAAGTTTCAAAGAGCTAGCACAAACCGTGTTTGATTTACAGTTCCAAATACATGTATCCCTATAGGAGAAAACAGAGTGAAACCTAAAAATGAAAACGGTTACTGCAAACGAACGGTTTAACCTAGAAGAATGAAATTTGGTGAGCCAAGTGGTTTTGGTGTACTGATCATTACCTGAAAGAATCATAAAGATTGGGTGAAAAAGTGTTGGCTGAGATTTCAGGCAACTCGTAGTTTTTTGGAAGCTTGGCAACCCCTTTCCATGAAAGTGATTTTCGCCAGTCTCTGTTTAGGGCTACATCAACAGCAAACAAACCATAGAGATAGAACTTGAAACTGCTTTATTGTGTCAAGTTTCAAAGAGCTAGCACAAACCGTGTTTGATTTAGAGTTCCAAATACATGTATTTCTATAGGAGAAAACAGTGAAACTTAAAAATGAAAACGGTTACTGCAAACGAACGGTTTAACCTAGAAGAACGAAATTTGGTGAGCCAAGTTGTTTTGGTGTACAGATCATTACCTGAAAGTATCATCAAGATTGGGTGAAAAAATGTTTGCTGAGATTTCAGGCAACTCGTACTTATTTGGAAGCTTGGCAACCCCTTTCCATGAAAGTGATTTTCGGCAGTCTCTGCTTAGGGCTACATCAACAGCAAACAAACCATAGAGATAGAACTGGAAACTGCTTTATTGTGTCAAGTTTCAAAGAGCTAGCACAAACCGTGTTTGATTTAGAGTTCCAAATACATGTATCCCTATAGGAGAAAACAGAGTGAAACCTAAAAAGGAAAACGGTTACTGCAAACGAACGGTTTAACCTAGAAGAACGAAATTTGGTGAGCCAAGTGGTTTTGGTGTACTGATCATTACCTGAAAGAATCATCAAGATAGGGTCAAAAAATGTTTGCTGAGATTTCAGGAAACTCGTAGATTTT
The DNA here is from genome assembly GCF_052094955.1 of Ictidomys tridecemlineatus. Classification (NCBI taxonomy): domain Eukaryota; kingdom Metazoa; phylum Chordata; class Mammalia; order Rodentia; family Sciuridae; genus Ictidomys; species Ictidomys tridecemlineatus. The sequence continues at coordinate 95,278 of NW_027522488.1, read as the reverse complement.
TGGAAGGTTGGCAACCCCTTTCCATGAAACTGATTTTTGTCACTCACTGCTTAGGGCTACATCAACAGCAAACAAACCATAGAGATAGAACTTGAAACTGCTTTATTGTGTCAAGTTTCAAAGAGCTAGCACAAACCGTGTTTGATTTAGAGTTCCCAATACATGTATCCCTATAGGAGAAAACAGAGTGAAACCTAAAAATGAAAACGGTTACTGCAAACGAACGGTTTAACCTAGAAGAACGAAATTTGGTGAGCCAAGTGGTTTTGGTGTACTGATCATTACCTGAAAGAATCATCAAGATTGGGTGAAAAAGTGTTGGCTGAGATTTCAGGCAACTCGTAGTTTTTTGGAAGCTTGGCAACCCCTTTCCATGAAAGTGATTTTCGCCAGTCTCTGTTTAGGGCTACATCAACAGCAAACAAACCATAGAGATAGAACTTGAAACTGCTTTATTGTGTCAAGTTTCAAAGAGCTAGCATAAACCGTGTTTGATTTAGAGTTCCAAATACATGTATCCCTATAGGAGAAAACAGAGTGAAACCTAAAAATGAAAACGGCTACTGCAAACGAACGGTTTAACCTAGAATAACGAAATTTGGTGGGCCAAGTGGTTTTCTTGTACTGATCATTACCTGAAAGAATCATCAAGATTGGGTGAAAAAATGTTGGCTGAGATTTCAGGCAACTCGTAGTTTTTTGGAAGCTTGGCAACCCCTTTCAATGAAAGTGATTTTCGCCAGTCTCTGCTTAGTGCTACATCAACAGCAAACAAACCATAGAGATAGAACTTGAAACTGCTTTATTGTGTCAAGTTTCAAAGCGCTAGCACAAACCGTGTTTGATTTAGAGTTCCAAATACATGTATCCCTATAGGAGAAAACAGAGTGAAACCTAAAAATGAAAACGGTTACTGCAAACGAACGGTTTAACCTAGAAGAACGAAATTTGGTGAGCCAAGTGGTTTTGGTGTACTGATAATTACCTGAAAGAATCAGGAAGATTGGGTGAAAACATGTTTGCTGAGATTTCAGGCAACTCGTATTTTTTGGAAGCTTGGCAACCCCATTCCATGAAAATGATTTTCGCCAGTCTCTGTCTTGGGCTACATCAACAGCAAACAAACCATAGAGAAAGAACTTGAAACTGCTTTATTGTGTCAAGTTTCAAAGAGCTAGCACAAACCGTGTTTGATTTAGAGTTCCAAATACATGTATCCCTATAGGAGAAAACAGAATGAAACCTAAAAATGAAAACGGTTACTGCAAACGAACGGTTTAACCTAGAAGAACGAAATTTGGTGAGCCAAGTGGTTTTGGTGTACTGATAATTACCTGAAAGAATCATGAAGATTGGGTGAAAACATGTTGGCTGCGATTTCAGGAAACTCGTAGTTTTTTGGAAGCTTGGCAACCCCATTCCATGAAAGTGATTTTCGCGAGTCTCCGCTTAGGGCTACATGGACAGCAAACAAACCATAGAGATAGAACTTGAAACTGCTTTATTGTGTCAAGTTTCAAAGAGCTAGCACAAACCGTGTTTGATTTAGAGTTCCAAATACATGTATCCCTATAGGAGAAAAAGAGTGAAACCTAATAATGAAAACGGTTACTGCAAACAAACGGTTTAACCTAGAAGAACGAAATTTGGTGAGCCAAGTGGTTTTGGTGTACTGATCATTACCTGAACGAACCATCAAGATTGGGTGAAAAAATGTTGGCTTAGATTTCAGGCAACTCGTAGTTTTTTTGAAGCTCGGCAACCCCTTTCCATGAAAGTTGTTTTCGCCAGTCTCTGCTTAGGGCTACATCAACAGCAAACAAACCATAGAGATAGAACTTGAAACTGCTTTACTGTGTCAACTTTCAAAGAGCTAGCACAAACCGTGTTATATTTAGAGTTCCAAATACATGTATCCCTATAGGAGAAAACAGAGTGAAACCTAAAAATGAAAACGGTTACTGCAAACGAACGATTTAACCTAGAAGAACGAAATTTGGTGAGCCAAGTGGTTTTGGTGTACTGATCATTACCTTGAAGAATCATCAAGATTGATTGAAAAAATGTTGGCTGAGATTTCAGGCAACTCGTAGTTTTTTGGAAGATTGGCCACCCCTTTCCATGAAACTGAATTTCGCCAGTCTCTGCTTAGGGCTACATCAACAGCAAATAAACCATAGAGATAGAACTTGAAACCTCTTTATTGTGTCAAGTTTCAAAGAGCTAGCACAAACCGTGTTTGATTTAGAGTTCCAAATACATGTATCCCTATAGGAGAAAACAGAGTGAAAACTAAAAATGAAAACGGTTACTGCAAACGAACGATTTAACCTAGAAGAACGAAATTTGGTGAGCCAAGTGGTTTTGGTGTACTGATCATTACCTGAAAGAATCATGAAGATTGGGAGAAAAAATGTTGGCTGAGATTTCAGGCAACTCGTAGTTTTTTGGAAGCTTGGCCACCCCTTTCCATGAAAGTGATTTTCGCAAGTCTCTGCTTAGGGCTACATCAACAGCAAACAAACCATAGAGATAGAACGTGAAACTGCTTTATTGTGTCAAGTTTCAAATAGCTAACACAAACCCTGTTTGATTTAGAGTTCTAAATACTTGTATCCCTATAGGAGAAAAAAGAGTGAAACCTAAAAATAAAAACGGTTACTGAAAACGAACGGTTTAACCTAGAAGAACGAAATTTGGTGAGCCAAGAGGTTTTGGTGTACTGATCATTACCTGAAAAAATCATCAAGATTGGGTGAAAAAATGTTGGCTGAGATTTCAGGAAACTCGTAGTTTTTTGGAAACTTGGGAACCCCTTTCCATGAAAGTGATTTTCGCCAGTCTCTGCTTAGGTCTACATCAACAGCAAACAAACCATAGAGATAGAACTTGAAACTGGTTTATTGTGTCAAGTTTCAAAGAGCTAGCATAAACCGTGTTATATTTAGAGTCCCAAATACATGTATCGCTATAGAAGAAAACAGAGTGAAACCTAAAAATGAAAATGGTTACTGCAAACGAACGGTTTAACCTAGAAGAACGAAATTTATTGAGCCTAGTGATTTTGGTGTACTGATCATTACCTGAAAGAATCATCAAGATTGGGTGAAAAAATGTTAGCTGAGACTTCAGGAAACTTGTAGTTTTTTGGAAGCTTGGCAATCCCTTTCCATGAAAGTGATTTTCGCCATTCTCTGATTAGGGGTACATCAACAGCAAACAAACCATAGAGATAGAACTTCAAACTGCTTTATTGTGTCAAGTTTCAAAGAGCTAGCACAAACCGTGTTTGATTTAGAGTTCTAAATACATGTATCCCTATAGGAGAAAACAGTGAAAACTAAACATAAAAACGGTTACTGCAAACGAACGGTTTAACCTAGAAGAACGAAACTTGGTGAGCCTAGTGGTTTTGGTGTACTGATCATTACCTGAAAGAATCATCAAGATTGGGTGAAAAAATGTTTGCTGAGATTTCAGGCAACTCGTAGTTTTTTGGAAGCTTGGCAACCCCTTTCCATGACAGTGATTTTCGCCAGTCTCTGCTTAGTGCTACATCAACAGCAAACAAACCATAGAGATAGAACTTGGAACTGCTTTATTGTGTCAAGTTTCAAAGAGCTAGCAGATACCGTGTTTGATTTAGGGTTCCAAATACATGTATCCCTATAGGAGAAAACAGAGTGAAACCTAAAAAGGAAAACTGTTACTGCAAACGAACGGTTTAACCTAGAAGAACGAAATTTGGTGAGCCAAGTGGTTTTGGTGTACTGATCATTACCTGAAAGAATCATCAAGATAGGGTCAAAAAATGTTGGCTGAGATTTCAGGCAACTAGTAGTTTTTTGGGAGCTTGGCAACCCCTTTCCATGAAAGTGATTTTCGCGAGTCTCCACTTAGAGCTACATCAACAGCAAACAAACCATAGAGATGGAACTTGAAACTGCTTTATTGTGTCAAGTTTCAAAGAGCTAGCACAAACCGTGTTTGATTTACAGTTCCAAATACATGTATCCCTATAGGAGAAAACAGAGTGAAACCTAAAAATGAAAACAGTTACTGCAAACGAACGGTTTAACCTAGAAGAATAAAATTTGGTGAGCCAAGTGGTTTTGGTGTACTGATCATTACCTGAAAGAATCATCAAGATTGGGTGAAAAAGTGTTGGCTGAGATTTCAGGCAACTCGTAGTTTTTTGGAAGCTTGGCAACCCCTTTCCATGAAAGTGATTTTCGCCAGTCTCTGTTTAGGGCTACATCAACAGCAAACAAACCATAGAGATAGAACTTGAAACTGCTTTATTGTGTCAAGTTTCAAAGAGCTAGCACAAACCGTGTTTGATTTAGAGTTCCAAATACATGTATTTCTATAGGAGAAAACAGAGTGAATCCTAAAAAGGAAAACGGTTACTGCAAACGAACGGTTTAACCTAGAAGAACGAAATTTGGTGAGCCAAGTGGTTTTGGTGTACTGATCATTACCTGAAAGAATCATCAAGATAGGGTCAAAAAATGTTTGCTGAGATTTCAGGCAACTCGTAGTTTTTTGGAAGGTTGGCAACCCCTTTCCATGAAACTGATTTTTGTCACTCACTGCTTAGGGCTACATCAACAGCAAACAAACCATAGAGATAGAACTTGAAACTGCTTTATTGTGTCAAGTTTCAAAGAGCTAGCACAAACCGTGTTTGATTTAGAGTTCCCAATACATGTATCCCTATAGGAGAAAACAGAGTGAAACCTAAAAATGAAAACGGTTACTGCAAACGAACGGTTTAACCTAGAAGAACGAAATTTGGTGAGCCAAGTGGTTTTGGTGTACTGATCATTACCTGAAAGAATCATCAAGATTGGGTGAAAAAATGTTTGCTGAGATTTCAGGCAACTCGTAGTTTTTTGGAAGCTTGGCAACTCCATTCCATGAAAATGATTTTCGCCAGTCTCTGCCTTGGGGTACATCAACAGCAAACAAACCATAGAGAAAGAACTTGAAACTGCTTTATTGTGTCAAGTTTCAAAGAGCTAGCACAAACCGTGTTTGATTTAGAGTTCCAAATACATGTATCCCTATAGGAGAAAACAGAATGAAACCTAAAAATGAAAACGGTTACTGCAAACGAACGGTTTAACCTAGAAGAACGAAATTTGGTGAGCCAAGTGGTTTTGCTGTACTGATCATTACCTGAAAGAATCATCAAGATTGGGTGAAAAAATGTTGGCTGAGATTTCAGGGAACTCGTAGTTTTTTGGAAACTTGGCAACCCCTTTCCATGAAAGTGATTTTCGCCAGTCTCTGCTTAGGGCTACATCAACAGCAAACAAAGCATAGAATAGAACTTGAAACTCCTTTATTGTGTCAAGTTTCAAAGAGCTAGCACAAACCTTGTTTGATTTAGAGTTCCAAATACATGTATCCCTATAGGAGAAAACAGAGTGAAACCTAAAAATGAAAACGGTTACTGCAAACGAACGGTTTAACCTAGAAGAACGAAATTTGGTGAGCCAAGTGGTTTTGCTGTACTGATCATTACCTGAAAGAATCATCAAGATTGGGTGAAAAAATGTTGGCTGAGATTTCAGGGAACTCGTAGTTTTTTGGAAACTTGGCAACCCCTTTCCATGAAAGTGATTTTCGCCAGTCTCTGCTTAGGGCTACATCAACAGCAAACAAACCATAGAGATACAACTTGAAACTGCTTTATTGTGTCAAGTTTCAAAGATCTAGCACAAACCGTGTTTGATTTAGAGTTCCAAATACATGTATCTTTACAGGAGAAAACAGAGTGAAACCTAAAAATGAAAACGGTTACTGCAAACGAACGGTTTAACCTAGAAGAACGAAATTTGGTGAGCCAAGTTGTTTTGGTGTACACATCATTACTTGAAAGTATCATCAAGATTGGGTGAAAAAATGTTGGCTGAGATTTCAGGAAACTCGTAGTTTTTAGGCAGCTTGGCAACCCCTTTCCGTAAAAGTGATTTTTGCCACTCTCTGCTTAGGGCTACATCAACAGAAAACAAACCATAAAGATAGAACTTGAAACTGCTTTATTGTGTCAAGTTTCAAAGAGCTAGTACAAACCGTGTTTGATTTAGAGTTCAAAATACATGTATCCCTATAGGAGAAAACAGAGTGAAACATAAAATGAAAACGGTTACTGCAAACGAACGGTTTAACCTAGAAGAACGAAATTTGGTGAGCCAAGTGGTTTTGGTGTACTGATCATTACCTGAAAGAATCATCAAGATTGGGTGAAAACATGTTGGCTGCGATTTCAGGAAACTCGTAGTTTTTTGGAAGCTTGGCAACCCCTTTCCATGACAGTGATTTTCGCCAGTCTCTTCTTAGGGCTACATCAACAGCAAACAAACCATAGAGATACAACTTGAAACTGCTTTATTGTGTCAAGTTTCAAAGAGCTAGCACAAAGCGTGTTTGATTTAGAGTTCCAAATACATGTATCCCTATAGGAGAAAACAGAGTGAAACCTAAAAAGGAAAACGGTTACTGCAAACGAACGGTTTAACCTAGAAGAACGAAATTTGGTGAGCCAAGTGGTTTTGGTGTACTGATCATTACCTGAAAGAATCATCAAGATAGGGTCAAAAAATGTTGGCTGAGATTTCAGGCAACTAGTAGTTTTTTGGGAGCTTGGCAACCCCTTTCCATGAAAGTGATTTTCGCGAGTCTCCGCTTAGAGCTACATCAACAGCAAACAAACCATAGAGATGGAACTTGAAACTGCTTTATTGTGTCAAGTTTCAAAGAGCTAGCACAAACCGTGTTTGATTTACAGTTCCAAATACATGTATCCCTATAGGAGAAAACAGAGTGAAACCTAAAAATAAAAACGGTTACTGCAAACGAACGGTTTAACCTAGAAGAATGAAATTTGGTGAGCCAAGTGGTTTTGGTGTACTGATCATTACCTGAAAGAATCATCAAGATTGGGTGAAAAAGTGTTGGCTGAGATTTCAGGCAACTCGTAGTTTTTTGGAAGCTTGGCAACCCCTTTCTATGAAAGTGATTTTCGCCAGTCTCTGTTTAGGGCTACATCAACAGCAAACAAACCATAGAGATAGAACTTGAAACTGCTTTATTGTGTCAAGTTTCAAAGAGCTAGCACAAACCGTGTTTGATTTAGAGTTCCAAATACATGTATTTCTATAGGAGAAAACAGTGAAACTTAAAAATGAAAACGGTTACTGCAAACGAACGGTTTAACCTAGAAGAACGAAATTTGGTGAGCCAAGTTGTTTTGGTGTACAGATCATTACCTGAAAGTATCATCAAGATTGGGTGAAAAAATGTTTGCTGAGATTTCAGGCAACTCGTACTAATTTGGAAGCTTGGCAACCCCTTTCCATGAAAGTGATTTTCGGCAGTCTCTGCTTAGGGCTACATCAACAGCAAACAAACCATAGAGATAGAACTGGAAACTGCTTTATTGTGTCAAGTTTCAAAGAGCTAGCACAAACCGTGTTTGATTTAGAGTTCCAAATACATGTATCCCTATAGGAGAAAACAGAGTGAAACCTAAAAAGGAAAACGGTTACTGCAAACGAACGGTTTAACCTAGAAGAACGAAATTTGGTGAGCCAAGTGGTTTTGGTGTACTGATCATTACCTGAAAGAATCATCAAGATAGGGTCAAAAAATGTTTGCTGAGATTTCAGGCAACTCGTAGTTTTTTGGAAGGTTGGCAACCCCTTTCCATGAAACTGATTTTTGTCACTCACTGCTTAGGGCTACATCAACAGCAAACAAACCATAGAGATAGAACTTGAAACTGCTTTATTGTGTCAAGTTTCAAAGAGCTAGCACAAACCGTGTTTGATTTAGAGTTCCCAATACATGTATCCCTATAGGAGAAAACAGAGTGAAACCTAAAAATGAAAACGGTTACTGCAAACGAACGGTTTAACCTAGAAGAACGAAATTTGGTGAGCCAAGTGGTTTTGGTGTACTGATCATTACCTGAAAGAATCATCAAGATTGGGTGAAAAAGTGTTGGCTGAGATTTCAGGCAACTCGTAGTTTTTTGGAAGCTTGGCAACCCCTTTCCATGAAAGTGATTTTCGCCAGTCTCTGTTTAGGGCTACATCAACAGCAAACAAACCATAGAGATAGAACTTGAAACTGCTTTATTGTGTCAAGTTTCAAAGAGCTAGCATAAACCGTGTTTGATTTAGAGTTCCAAATACATGTATCCCTATAGGAGAAAACAGAGTGAAACCTAAAAATGAAAACGGCTACTGCAAACGAACGGTTTAACCTAGAATAACGAAATTTGGTGGGCCAATTGGTTTTCTTGTACTGATCATTACCTGAAAGAATCATCAAGATTGGGTGAAAAAATGTTGGCTGAGATTTCAGGCAACTCGTAGTTTTTTGGAAGCTTGGCAACCCCTTTCAATGAAAGTGATTTTCGCCAGTCTCTGCTTAGTGCTACATCAACAGCAAACAATCCATAGAGATAGAACTTGAAACTGCTTTATTGTGTCAATTTTCAAAGCACTAGCACAAACCGTGTTTGATTTAGAGTTCCAAATACATGTATCCCTATAGGAGAAAACAGAGTGAAACCTAAAAATGAAAACGGTTACTGCAAACGAACGGTTTAACCTAGAAGAACGAAATATGGTGAGCCAAGTGGTTTTGGTGTACTGATCATTACATGAAAGAATCATCAAGATTGGGTGAAAAAATGTTTGCTGAGATTTCAGGCAACTCATAGTTTTTTGGAAGCTTGGCAACCCCTTTCCATGAAAGTGATTTTCTCCAGTCTCTGCTTAGGGCTACATCAACAGCAAACAAACCATAGAGATAGAACTTGAAACTGCTTTATTGTGTCAAGTTTCAAACAGCTAGCACAAACCGTGTTTGATTTAGAGTTCTAAATACATGTATCCCTATAAGAGAAAACAGAGTGAAACCTAAAAAGGAAAACGGTTACTGCAAACGAACGGTTTAACCTAGAAGAACGAAATTTGGTGAGCCAAGTGGTTTTGGTGTACTGATCATTACCTGAAAGAATCATCAAGATTGGGTGAAAAAATGTTTGCTGAGATTTCAGGAAACTCGTAGTTTTTTGGAAGCTTGGCAACCCCTTTCCATGAATGTGATTTTAGACAGTCTCGACTTAGGGCTACATCAACAGCAAACAAACCATAGAGAGAGAACTTGAAACTGCTTTATTTTGTCAAGTTTCAAAGAGCTAGCACAAACCGTGTTTGATTTAGAGTTCTAAATACATGTATCCCTATAGGATTAAACAAAGTGAAACCTAAAAATGAAAACGGTTACTGCAAACGAACGGTTTAACCTAGAAGAACGAAATTTGGTGAGCCAAGTGGTTTTGGTGTACTGATCATTACCTGAAAGAATCATCAAGATTGGGTGAAAAAATGTTGGCTGAGATTTCAGTCAACTCGTAGTTTTTTGGAAGCTTGGCAACCCCTTTCCATGAAAGTGATTTTCGCCACTCTCTGCTTAGGGCTACATCAACAGAAAACAAACCATAGAGATAGAACTTGAAAATGCTTTATTGTGTCAAGTTTCAAAAAGCTAGCACAAACAGTGTTTGATTTAGAGTTCCAAATACATGTATCCCTATAGGAGAAAACAGAGTGAAACCTAAAAAGGAAAACGGTTACTGCAAAGGAACGGTTTAACCTAGAAAAATGAAATTTGGTGAGCCAAGTGGTTTTGGTGTACTGATCATTACGTGAAAGAATCATCAAGATTGGGTCAAAACATGTTTGCTGAGAATTCAGGGAACTCGTAGTTTTTTGGAAGCTTGGCAATGCCTTTCCATGAAAGTGATTTTCGCCAGTCTCTGCTTAGGGCTACATCAACAGCAAACAAACCATAGAGATAGAACTTGAAAATGCTTTATTGTGTCAAGTTTCAAACAGCTAGCACAAACCGTGTTTGATTTAGAGTTCCAAATACATGTATCCCTATAAGAGAAAACAGAGTGAAACCTAAAAATGAAAATGGTTAATGCAAACGAATGGTTTAACCTAGAAGAACGAAATATGGTGAGCCAAGTGGTTTTGGTGTACTGATCATTACATGAAAGAATCATCAAGATTGGGTGAAAAAATGTTTGCTGAGATTTCAGGCAACTCATAGTTTTTTGGAAGCTTGCAACCCCTTTCCATGAAAGTGATTTTCTCCAGTCTCTGCTTAGGGCTACATCAACAGCAAACAAACCATAGAGATAGAACTTGAGACTTCTTTATTGTGTCAAGTTTCAAAGAGCTAGCACATACTGTGTTTCATTTAGAGTTCCAAATACATGTATCTCTATAGAAGAAAACAGAGTGAAACCTAAAAATTAAAACGGTTACTGCAAACGAACGATTTAACTTAGAAGAACGAAATTTGGTGAGCCAAGTGATTTTGGTGTACTAATCATTACCTGAAAGAATCATCAAGATTGGGTGAAAAAATGTTGGCTGAGATTTCAGGCAACTCGTAGTTTTTTGGAAGCTTGGCAACCCCTTTCTATTAAAGTTATTTTCGCCAGTCTCTGCTTAGGGCTACATCAACAGCAAACAAAGCATAGAATAGAACTTGAAACTGCTTTATTGTGTCAAGTTTCAAAGAGCTAGCACAAACCGTGTTTGATTTAGAGTTCCAAATATATGTATATTTATTGGAGAAAACAGAGTGAAACTTAAAAATGAAAACGGTTACTGCAAACGAACGGTTTAACCTAGAGGAACTAAATTTGGTGAGCCAAGTGGTTTTGGTGTACTCATCATTACTTGAAAGTATCATCAAGATTGGGTCAAAAAATGTTGGCTGAGATTTCAGGAAACTCGGAGTTTTTTGGAAGCTTGGCAACCCCATTCCATGAAAGTGATTCTCGCCACTCTCTGCTTAGGGCTACAGCCACAGAAAACAAACCATACAGATAGAACTTGAAACTGCTTTATTGTGTCAAGTTTCAAAGAGCTAGCACAAACCGTGTTTGATTTAGAGTTCCAAATACATGTATCCCTATAAGAGAAAACAGAGTGAAACCTAAAAAGGAAAACGGTTACTGCAAACGAACGGTTTAATCTAGAAGAACGAAATTTGGTGAGCCAAGTGGTTTTGGTGTACTGATCATTACCTGAAAGAATCATCAAGATTGGGTTAAAAAATGTTTGCTTAGATTTCAGGAAACTCGTAGTTTTTTTGAAGCTTGGCAACCCGTTTCCATGAAAGTGATTTTCGCCAGTCTCTGCTTAGAGCTACATCAACAGCAAACAAACCATAGAATAGAACTTGAAACTGCTTTATTGTGTCAAGTTTCAAAGATCTAGCACAAACCGTGTTTGATTTAGAGTTCCAAATACATGTATCTTTACAGGAGAAAACAGAGTGAAACCTAAAAATGAAAACGGTTACTGCAAACGAACTGTTTAACCTAGAAGAACGAAATTTGGTGAGCCAAGTGGTTTTGGTGTACTCATCATTACTTGAAAGTATCATCAAGACTGGGTGAAAAAATGTTGGCTGAGATTTCAGGAAACTCGTAGTTTTTTGGAAGCTTGGCAATCCTTTTCCATGAAAGTGATTTTCGCCACTCTCTGCTTAGGGCTACATCAACAGAAAACAAACCATAAAGATAGAACTTGAAACTGCTTTATTGTGTCAAGTTTCAAAGAGCTAGCACAAACCGTGTTTGATTTAGAGTTCCAAATACATGTATCCCTATAGGAGAAAACAGAGTGAAACCTAAAAAGGAAAACGGTTACTGCAAATGAACGGTTTAACCTAGAAGAACGAAATTTGGTGAGCCAAGTGGTTTTGGTGTACTGATCATTACCTGAAACAATCATCAAGATTGGGTGAAAAAATGTTTGCTGAGATATCAGGCAACTCGTAGTTTTTTGGAAGCTTGGCAACCCGTTTCCATGAATGTGATTTTAGCCAGTCTCTACTTAGGGCTACATCAAAAGCAAACAAACCATAGAGATAGAACTTGAAACTGCTTTATTGTGTCAAGTTTCAAAGAGCTAGCACAAACCGTGTTTGATTTAGAGTTCCAAATACATGTATCTTTACAGGAGAAAACAGAGTGAAACCTAAAAAGGAAAACGGTTACTGCAAACGAACGGTTAAACCTAGAAGAACGAAATTTGGTGAGCCAAGTGGTTTTGGTGTACTGATCATTACCAGAAAGAATCATCAAGATTGGGTGAAAAAATGTTGGCTGAGATTTCAGAAAACTCGTAGTTTTTTGGAAGCTTGGCAACCCCTTTCCATGAAAGTGATTTTCGCCACTCTCTGCTTAGGGCTACATCAACAGAAAACAAACCATAGAGATAGTAATTGAAACTGCTTTATTGGGTCAAGTTTCAAAAAGCTAGCACAAACCGTGTTTGATTTAGAGTTCCAAATACATGTATACCTATAGGAGAAAACAGAGTGAAACCTAAAAAGGAAAACGGTTACTGCAAAGGAACGGTTTAACCTAGAAGAATGAACTTTGGTTAGCCAAGTGGTTTTGGTGTACTGATCTTTACCTGAAAGAATCATCAAGATTGGGTCAAAACATGTTTGCTGAGATTTCAGGGAACTCGTAGATTTTTGGAAGCTTGGCAACGCCTTTCCATGAAAGTGATTTTCGCAAGTCTCTGCTTAGGGCTAAATCAACAGCAAACAAACCATAGAGATAGAACTTGAAACTGTTTTATTGTGTCAAGTTTCAAACAGCTAGCACAAACCGTGTTTGATTTAGAGTTCCAAATACATGTATCCCTATAAGAGAAAACAGAGTGAAACCTAAAAAGGAAAACGGTTACTGCAAATGAACGGTTCAACCTAGAAGAACGAAATATGGTGAGCCAAGTGGTTTTGGTGTACTGATCATTACCTGAAAGAATCATCAAGATTGGGTGAAAAAGTGTTGGCTGAGATTTCAGGCAACTCGTAGTTTTTTGGAAGCTTGGCAACCCCTTTCCATGAAAGTGATTTTCGCCAGTCTCTGTTTAGGGCTACATCAACAGCAAACAAACCATAGAGATAGAACTTGAAACTGCTTTATTGTGTCAAGTTTCAAAGTGCTAGCACAAACCGTGTTTGATTTAGAGTTCCAAATACATGTATTTCTATAGGAGAAAACAGAGTGAATCCTAAAAAGGAAAACGGTTACTGCAAACGAACGGTTTAACCTAGAAGAACGAAATTTGGTGAGCCAAGTGGTTTTGGTGTACTGATCATTACCTGAAAGAATCATCAAGATAGGGTCAAAAAATGTTTGCTGAGATTTCAGGCAACTCGTAGTTTTTTGGAAGGTTGGCAACCCCTTTCCATGAAACTGATTTTTGTCACTCACTGCTTAGGGCTACATCAACAGCAAACAAACCATAGAGATAGAACTTGAAACTGCTTTATTGTGTCAAGTTTCAAAGAGCTAGCACAAACCGTGTTTGATTTAGAGTTCCCAATACATGTATCCCTATAGGAGAAAACAGAGTGAAACCTAAAAATGAAAACGGTTACTGCAAACGAACGGTTTAACCTAGAAGAACGAAATTTGGTGAGCCAAGTGGTTTTGGTGTACTGATCATTACCTGAAAGAATCATCAAGATTGGGTGAAAAAATGTTTGCTGAGATTTCAGGCAACTCGTAGTTTTTTGGAAGCTTGGCAACTCCATTCCATGAAAATGATTTTCGCCAGTCTCTGCCTTGGGGTACATCAACAGCAAACAAACCATAGAGAAAGAACTTGAAACTGCTTTATTGTGTCAAGTTTCAAAGAGCTAGCACAAACCGTGTTTGATTTAGAGTTCCAAATACATGTATCCCTATAGGAGAAAACAGAATGAAACCTAAAAATGAAAACGGTTACTGCAAACGAACGGTTTAACCTAGAAGAACGAAATTTGGTGAGCCAAGTGGTTTTGCTGTACTGATCATTACCTGAAAGAATCATCAAGATTGGGTGAAAAAATGTTGGCTGAGATTTCAGGGAACTCGTAGTTTTTTGGAAACTTGGCAACCCCTTTCCATGAAAGTGATTTTCGCCAGTCTCTGCTTAGGGCTACATCAACAGCAAACAAAGCATAGAATAGAACTTGAAACTCCTTTGTTGTGTCAAGTTTCAAAGAGCTAGCACAAACCTTGTTTGATTTAGAGTTCCAAATACATGTATCCCTATAGGAGAAAACAGAGTGAAACCTAAAAATGAAAACGGTTACTGCAAACGAACGGTTTAACCTAGAAGAACGAAATTTGGTGAGCCAAGTGGTTTTGCTGTACTGATCATTACCTGAAAGAATCATCAAGATTGGGTGAAAAAATGTTGGCTGAGATTTCAGGGAACTCGTAGTTTTTTGGAAACTTGGCAACCCCTTTCCATGAAAGTGATTTTCGCCAGTCTCTGCTTAGGGCTACATCAACAGCAAACAAACCATAGAGATACAACTTGAAACTGCTTTATTGTGTCAAGTTTCAAAGATCTAGCACAAACCGTGTTTGATTTAGAGTTCCAAATACATGTATCTTTACAGGAGAAAACAGAGTGAAACCTAAAAATGAAAACGGTTACTGCAAACGAACGGTTTAACCTAGAAGAACGAAATTTGGTGAGCCAAGTTGTTTTGGTGTACACATCATTACTTGAAAGTATCATCAAGATTGGGTGAAAAAATGTTGGCTGAGATTTCAGGCAACTCGTAGTTTTTAGGCAGCTTGGCAACCCCTTTCCGTAAAAGTGATTTTCGCCACTCTCTGCTTAGGGCTACATCAACAGAAAACAAACCATAAAGATAGAACTTGAAACTGCTTTATTGTGTCAAGTTTCAAAGAGCTAGTACAAACCGTGTTTGATTTAGAGTTCAAAATACATGTATCCCTATAGGAGAAAACAGAGTGAAACATAAAATGAAAACGGTTACTGCAAACGAACGGTTTAACCTAGAAGAACGAAATTTGGTGAGCCAAGTGGTTTTGGTGTACTGATCATTACCTGAAAGAATCATCAAGATTGGGTGAAAACATGTTGGCTGCGATTTCAGGAAACTCGTAGTTTTTTGGAAACTTGGCAACCCCTTTCCATGACAGTGATTTTCGCCAGTCTCTTCTTAGGGCTACATCAACAGCAAACAAACCATAGAGATACAACTTGAAACTG
The DNA here is from genome assembly GCF_052094955.1 of Ictidomys tridecemlineatus. Classification (NCBI taxonomy): domain Eukaryota; kingdom Metazoa; phylum Chordata; class Mammalia; order Rodentia; family Sciuridae; genus Ictidomys; species Ictidomys tridecemlineatus. Next base: position 80,141 of record NW_027522488.1, on the reverse strand, counting down.
CTTTATTGTGTCAAGTTTCAAAGAGCTAGCACAAAGCGTGTTTGATTTAGAGTTCCAAATACATGTATCCCTATAGGAGAAAACAGAGTGAAACCTAAAAAGGAAAACGGTTACTGCAAACGAACGGTTTAACCTAGAAGAAGGAAATTTGGTGAGCCAAGTGGTTTTGGTGTACTGATCATTACCTGAAAGAATCATCAAGATAGGGTCAAAAAATGTTGGCTGAGATTTCAGGCAACTAGTAGTTTTTTGGGAGCTTGGCAACCCCTTTCCATGAAAGTGATTTTCGAGAGTCTCCGCTTAGAGCTACATCAACAGCAAACAAACCATAGAGATGGAACTTGAAACTGCTTTATTGTGTCAAGTTTCAAAGAGCTAGCACAAACCGTGTTTGATTTACAGTTCCAAATACATGTATCCCTATAGGAGAAAACAGAGTGAAACCTAAAAATAAAAACGGTTACTGCAAACGAACGGTTTAACCTAGAAGAATGAAATTTGGTGAGCCAAGTGGTTTTGGTGTACTGATCATTACCTGAAAGAATCATCAAGATTGGGTGAAAAAGTGTTGGCTGAGATTTCAGGCAACTCGTAGTTTTTTGGAAGCTTGGCAACCCTTTCTATGAAAGTGATTTTCGCCAGTCTCTGTTTAGGGCTACATCAACAGCAAACAAACCATAGAGATAGAACTTGAAACTGCTTTATTGTGTCAAGTTTCAAAGAGCTAGCACAAACCGTGTTTGATTTAGAGTTCCAAATACATGTATTTCTATAGGAGAAAACAGTGAAACTTAAAAATGAAAACGGTTACTGCAAACGAACGGTTTAACCTAGAAGAACGAAATTTGGTGAGCCAAGTTGTTTTGGTGTACAGATCATTACCTGAAAGTATCATCAAGATTGGGTGAAAAAATGTTTGCTGAGATTTCAGGCAACTCGTACTAATTTGGAAGCTTGGCAACCCCTTTCCATGAAAGTGATTTTCGGCAGTCTCTGCTTAGGGCTACATCAACAGCAAACAAACCATAGAGATAGAACTGGAAACTGCTTTATTGTGTCAAGTTTCAAAGAGCTAGCACAAACCGTGTTTGATTTAGAGTTCCAAATACATGTATCCCTATAGGAGAAAACAGAGTGAAACCTAAAAAGGAAAACGGTTACTGCAAACGAACGGTTTAACCTAGAAGAACGAAATTTGGTGAGCCAAGTGGTTTTGGTGTACTGATCATTACCTGAAAGAATCATCAAGATAGGGTCAAAAAATGTTTGCTGAGATTTCAGGCAACTCGTAGTTTTTTGGAAGGTTGGCAACCCCTTTCCATGAAACTGATTTTTGTCACTCACTGCTTAGGGCTACATCAACAGCAAACAAACCATAGAGATAGAACTTGAAACTGCTTTATTGTGTCAAGTTTCAAAGAGCTAGCACAAACCGTGTTTGATTTAGAGTTCCCAATACATGTATCCCTATAGGAGAAAACAGAGTGAAACCTAAAAATGAAAACGGTTACTGCAAACGAACGGTTTAACCTAGAAGAACGAAATTTGGTGAGCCAAGTGGTTTTGGTGTACTGATCATTACCTGAAAGAATCATCAAGATTGGGTGAAAAAATGTTGGCTGAGATTTCAGGCAACTCGTAGTTTTTGGAAGCTTGGCAACCCCTTTCCATGAAAGTGATTTTCGCCACTCTCTGCTTAGGGCTACATCAACAGCAAACAAACCATAGAGATAGAACTTGAAACTGCTTTATTGTGTCAAGTTTCAAAGAGCTAGCACAAACCCTGTATGATTTAGAGTTTCAATACATGTATCCCTACAGGAGAAAACAGAGTGAAACCTAAAAATGAAAACGGTTACTGCAAACGAACGGTTTAACCTAGAAGAACGAAATATGGTGAGCCAAGTGGTTTTGGTGTACTGATCATTACATGAAAGAATCATCAAGATTGGGTGAAAAAATGTTTGCTGAGATTTCAGGCAACTCATAGTTTTTTGGAAGCTTGGCAACCCCTTTCCATGAAAGTGATTTTCTCCAGTCTCTGCTTAGGGCTACATCAACAGCAAACAAACCATAGAGATAGAACTTGAAACTGCTTTATTGTGTCAAGTTTCAAACAGCTAGCACAAACCGTGTTTGATTTAGAGTTCTAAATACATGTATCCCTATAAGAGAAAACAGAGTGAAACCTAAAAAGGAAAACGGTTACTGCAAACGAACGGTTTAACCTAGAAGAACGAAATTTGGTGAGCCAAGTGGTTTTGGTGTACTGATCATTACCTGAAAGAATCATCAAGATTGGGTGAAAAAATGTTTGCTGAGATTTCAGGAAACTCGTAGTTTTTTGGAAGCTTGGCAACCCCTTTCCATGAATGTGATTTTAGACAGTCTCGACTTAGGGCTACATCAACAGCAAACAAACCATAGAGAGAGAACTTGAAACTGCTTTATTTTGTCAAGTTTCAAAGAGCTAGCACAAACCGTGTTTGATTTAGAGTTCTAAATACATGTATCCCTATAGGATTAAACAAAGTGAAACCTAAAAATGAAAACGGTTACTGCAAACGAACGGTTTAACCTAGAAGAACGAAATTTGGTGAGCCAAGTGGTTTTGGTGTACTGATCATTACCTGAAAGAATCATCAAGATTGGGTGAAAAAATGTTGGCTGAGATTTCAGTCAACTCGTAGTTTTTTGGAAGCTTGGCAACCCCTTTCCATGAAAGTGATTTTCGCCACTCTCTGCTTAGGGCTACATCAACAGAAAACAAAGCATAGAGATAGAACTTGAAACTGCTTTATTGTGTCAAGTTTCAAAAAGCTAGCACAAACAGTGTTTGATTTAGAGTTCCAAATACATGTATCCCTATAGGAGAAAACAGAGTGAAACCTAAAAAGGAAAACGGTTACTGCAAAGGAACGGTTTAACCTAGAAAAATGAAATTTGGTGAGCCAAGTGGTTTTGGTGTACTGATCATTACGTGAAAGAATCATCAAGATTGGGTCAAAACATGTTTGCTGAGAATTCAGGGAACTCGTAGTTTTTTGGAAGCTTGACAATGCCTTTCCATGAAAGTGATTTTCGCCAGTCTCTGCTTAGGGCTACATCAACAGCAAACAAACCATAGAGATAGAACTTGAAAATGCTTTATTGTGTCAAGTTTCAAACAGCTAGCACAAACCGTGTTTGATTTAGAGTTCCAAATACATGTATCCCTATAAGAGAAAACAGAGTGAAACCTAAAAATGAAAATGGTTAATGCAAACGAATGGTTTAACCTAGAAGAACGAAATATGGTGAGCCAAGTGGTTTTGGTGTACTGATCATTACATGAAAGAATCATCAAGATTGGGTGAAAAAATGTTTGCTGAGATTTCTGGCAACTCATAGTTTTTTGGAAGCTTGCAACCCCTTTCCATGAAAGTGATTTTCTCCAGTCTCTGCTTAGGGCTACATCAACAGCAAACAAACCATAGAGATAGAACTTGAGACTTCTTTATTGTGTCAAGTTTCAAAGAGCTAGCACATACTGTGTTTCATTTAGAGTTCCAAATACATGTATCTCTATAGAAGAAAACAGAGTGAAACCTAAAAATTAAAACGGTTACTGCAAACGAACGATTTAACTTAGAAGAACGAAATTTGGTGAGCCAAGTGATTTTGGTGTACTAATCATTACCTGAAAGAATCATCAAGATTGGGTGAAAAAATGTTGGCTGAGATTTCAGGCAACTCGTAGTTTTTTGGAAGCTTGGCAACCCCTTTCTATTAAAGTTATTTTCGCCAGTCTCTGCTTAGGGCTACATCAACAGCAAACAAAGCATAGAATAGAACTTGAAACTGCTTTATTGTGTCAAGTTTCAAAGAGCTAGCACAAACCGTGTTTGATTTAGAGTTCCAAATATATGTATATTTATTGGAGAAAACAGAGTGAAACTTAAAAATGAAAACGGTTACTGCAAACGAACGGTTTAACCTAGAGGAACTAAATTTGGTGAGCCAAGTGGTTTTGGTGTACTCATCATTACTTGAAAGTATCATCAAGATTGGGTCAAAAAATGTTGGCTGAGATTTCAGGAAACTCGGAGTTTTTTGGAAGCTTGGCAACCCCATTCCATGAAAGTGATTCTCGCCACTCTCTGCTTAGGGCTACAGCCACAGAAAACAAACCATACAGATAGAACTTGAAACTGCTTTATTGTGTCAAGTTTCAAAGAGCTAGCACAAACCGTGTTTGATTTAGAGTTCCAAATACATGTATCCCTATAAGAGAAAACAGAGTGAAACCTAAAAAGGAAAACGGTTACTGCAAACGAACGGTTTAATCTAGAAGAACGAAATTTGGTGAGCCAAGTGGTTTTGGTGTACTGATCATTACCTGAAAGAATCATCAAGATTGGGTTAAAAAATGTTTGCTTAGATTTCAGGAAACTCGTAGTTTTTTTGAAGCTTGGCAACCCGTTTCCATGAAAGTGATTTTCGCCAGTCTCTGCTTAGAGCTACATCAACAGCAAACAAACCATAGAATAGAACTTGAAACTGCTTTATTGTGTCAAGTTTCAAAGATCTAGCACAAACCGTGTTTGATTTAGAGTTCCAAATACATGTATCTTTACAGGAGAAAACAGAGTGAAACCTAAAAATGAAAACGGTTACTGCAAACGAACTGTTTAACCTAGAAGAACGAAATTTGGTGAGCCAAGTGGTTTTGGTGTACTCATCATTACTTGAAAGTATCATCAAGACTGGGTGAAAAAATGTTGGCTGAGATTTCAGGAAACTCGTAGTTTTTTGGAAGCTTGGCAATCCTTTTCCATGAAAGTGATTTTCGCCACTCTCTGCTTAGGGCTACATCAACAGAAAACAAACCATAAAGATAGAACTTGAAACTGCTTTATTGTGTCAAGTTTCAAAGAGCTAGCACAAACCGTGTTTGATTTAGAGTTCCAAATACATGTATCCCTATAGGAGAAAACAGAGTGAAACCTAAAAAAAAAAACGGTTACTGCAAATGAACGGTTTAACCTAGAAGAACGAAATTTGGTGAGCCAAGTGGTTTTGGTGTACTGATCATTACCTGAAAAAATCATCAAGATTGGGTGAAAAAATGTTTGCTGAGATATCAGGCAACTCGTAGTTTTTTGGAAGCTTGGCAACCCGTTTCCATGAATGTGATTTTAGCCAGTCTCTACTTAGGGCTACATCAAAAGCAAACAAACCATAGAGATAGAACTTGAAACTGCTTTATTGTGTCAAGTTTCAAAGAGCTAGCACAAACCGTGTTTGATTTAGAGTTCCAAATACATGTATCTTTACAGGAGAAAACAGAGTGAAACCTAAAAAGGAAAACGGTTACTGCAAACGAACGGTTAAACCTAGAAGAACGAAATTTGGTGAGCCAAGTGGTTTTGGTGTACTGATCATTACCAGAAAGAATCATCAAGATTGGGTGAAAAAATGTTGGCTGAGATTTCAGAAAACTCGTAGTTTTTTGGAAGCTTGGCAACCCCTTTCCATGAAAGTGATTTTCGCCACTCTCTGCTTAGGGCTACATCAACAGAAAACAAACCATAGAGATAGCAATTGAAACTGCTTTATTGGGTCAAGTTTCAAAAAGCTAGCACAAACCGTGTTTGATTTAGAGTTCCAAATACATGTATACCTATAGGAGAAAACAGAGTGAAACCTAAAAAGGAAAACGGTTACTGCAAAGGAACGGTTTAACCTAGAAGAATGAACTTTGGTTAGCCAAGTGGTTTTGGTGTACTGATCTTTACCTGAAAGAATCATCAAGATTGGGTCAAAACATGTTTGCTGAGATTTCAGGGAACTCGTAGATTTTTGGAAGCTTGGCAACGCCTTTCCATGAAAGTGATTTTCGCAAGTCTCTGCTTAGGGCTAAATCAACAGCAAACAAACCATAGAGATAGAACTTGAAACTGTTTTATTGTGTCAAGTTTCAAACAGCTAGCACAAACCGTGTTTGATTTAGAGTTCCAAATACATGTATCCCTATAAGAGAAAACAGAGTGAAACCTAAAAAGGAAAACGGTTACTGCAAATGAACGGTTCAACCTAGAAGAACGAAATTTGGTGAGCCAAGTGGTTTTGGTGTACTGATCATTACCTGAAAGAATCATCAAGATTGGGTGAAAAAATGTTTGGTGAGATTTCAGGCAACTCATAGTTTTTTGGAAGCTAGGCAACCCCTTTCCATGAAAGTGATTTTCGCCAGTCTCTGCGTAGGGCTACATCAACAGCAAACAAACCATAGAGATAGAACTTGAAACTGCTTTATTGTGTCAAGTTTCTAAGAGCTAGCACAAACCGTGTTTGATTTAGAGTTCCAAATACATGTATCTCTATACGAGAAAACAGAGTGAAACCTAAAAATGAAAATGGTACTGCAAATGAAGGGTTTAACCTAGAAGAACGAAATTTGGTGAGCCAAGTGGTTTTGGTATACTCATCACTACAAGAAAGAATCTTCAAGATTGGGTGAAAAAACGTTTGCTGAGATTTCAGGCAACTCGTAGTTTTTTGGAAGCTTGGCAATCCCTTTCCATGAATGTGATTTTCGCCACTCTCTGCTTAGGGCTACATCAACAGCAAACAACCCGTAGAGATAGAACTTGAAACTGCTTTATTGTGTCAAGTTTCAAAGAGCTAGCACAAACCGTGTTTGATTTAGAGTTCCAAATACATGCATCCCTATAGGAGAAAACAGAGTGAAACCTAAAAATGAAAACGGTTACTGCAAACGAACGGTTTAACCTAGAAGAACAAAATTTGGTGAGCCAAGTGGTTTTGGTGTACTGATCATTACCTGAAAGAATCATCAAGATTGGGTGAAAAAATGTTTGCTGAGATTTCAGGAAACTCGTAGTTTTTTGGAAGCTTGGCAACCCCTTTCCATGAATGTGATTTTAGCCAGTCTCTACTTAGGGCTACATCAACAGCAAACAAACCATAGAGAGAGAACTTGTAACTGCTTTATTGTGTCAAGTTTCAAAGAGCTAGCACAAACCGTGTTTGATTTAGAGTTCTAAATACATGTATCCCTATAGGATTAAACAGAGTGAAACCTAAAAATGAAAACGGTTACTGCAAACGAACGGTTTAACCTAGAAGAACGAAATTTGGTGAGCCAAGTGGTTTTGGTGTACTGATCATTACCTGAAAGAATCATCAAGATTGGGTGAAAAAATGTTGGCTGAGATTTCAGGAAACTCGTAGTTCTTTGGAAGCTTGGCAACCCCTTTCCATGAAAGTGATTTTCGCCACTCTCTGCTTAGGGCTACATCAACAGAAAACAAACCATAGAGATAGAAATTGAAACTGCTTTATTGGGTCAAGTTTCAAAAAGCTAGCACAAACCGTGTTTGATTTAGAGTTCCAAATACATGTATCCCTATAGGAGAAAAAAGAGTGAAACCTAAAAAGGAAAACGGTTACTGCAAAGGAACGGTTTAACCTAGAAGAACGAAATTTGGTGAGCCAAGTGGTTTTGGTGTACTGATCATTACCTGAAAGAATCATCACGATTGGGTCAAAACATGTTTGCTGAGATTTCAGGCAACTCGTAGTTTTTTGGAAGCTTGGCAACGCCTTTCCATTAAAGTGATTTTCGCAAGTCTCTGCTTAGGGCTACATCAACAGCAAACAAACCATAGAGATAGAACTTGAAACTGCTCTATTGTGTCAAGTTTCAAACAGCTAGCACAAACCGTGTTTGATTTAGAGTTCCAAATACATGTATCCCTATAAGAGAAAACAGAGTGAAACGTAAAAATGAAAATGGTTACTGCAAACGAATTGTTTAACCTAGAAGAACGAAATATAGTGAGCCAAGTGGTTTTGGTGTACTGATCATTACCTGAAAGAATCATCAAGATTGGGTGAAAAAATGTTTGCTGAGATTTCAGGCAACTCATAGTTTTTTGGAAGCTTGGCAACCCCTTTCCATGAAAATGATTTTCTCCAGTCTCTGCTGAGGGCTACATCAACAGCAAACAAACCATAGAGATAGAACTTGAGACTTCTTTATTGTGTCAAGTTTCAAAGAGCTAGCACATACCGTGTTTCATTTAGAGTTCCAAATACATGTATCTCTATAGAAGAAAACAGAGTGAAACCTAAAAATGAAAACGGTTACTGCAAACGAACGATTTAACCTAGAAGAACGAAATTTGGTGAGCCAAGTGGTTTTCGTGTACTGATCATTACCTGAAAGAATCATCAAGATTGGGTGAAAAAATGTTGGCTCAGATTTCAGGCAACTCGTAGTTTTTTGGAAGCTTGGCAACCCCTTTCCATGAAAGTGATTTTCGCCACTCTCTGCTTAGGGCTACATCAACAGCAAACAAACCATAGAGATAGAACTTGAAACTACCTTATTGTGTAAAGTTTCAATGAGCTAGCACAAACCGTGTTTGATTTAGAGTTCCAAATACATGTATCCCTATAGGAGAAAACAGAGTGAAACCTAAAAAGGAAAACGGTTACTGCAAAAAAACGGTTTAAACTAGAAGAACGAAATTTGGTGACCAAGTGGTTTTGGTGTACTGATCATTATCTGAAAGAATCATCAAGATTGGGTGAAAAAATTTTGGCTGAGATTTCAGGCAATTCGTAGTTTTTTGGAAGCTTGGCAACCCCTTTCCATGAAAGTGATTTTCGCCAGTCTCTGCTTAGGGCTACATCAACCGCAAACAAACAATAGAATAGAAATTGAAAATTCTTTATTGTGTCAAGTTTCAAAGAGCTAGCACAAACCGTATTTGATTTAGAGTTCCAAATACATATATCTTTATAGGAGAAAACAGAGTGAAACCTAAAAATGAAAACGGTTACTTCAAACGAACGGTTTAACCTAGAAGAACGAAATTTGTGAGCCAAGTGGTTTTGGTGTACTGATCATTACCTGAAAGAATCATCAAGATTGGGTGAAAAAATGTTGGCTGAGATTTCAGGAAACTCGTAGTTTTTTTGAAGCTTGGCAACCCGTTTCCATGAAAGTGATTTTCGCCAGTCTCTGCTTAGAGCTACATCAACAGCAAACAAACCATAGAATAGAACTTGAAACTGCTTTATTGTGTCAAGTTTCAAAGATCTAGCACAAACCGTGTTTGATTTAGAGTTCCAAATACATGTATCTTTACAGGAGAAAACAGAGTGAAACCTAAAAATGAAAACGGTTACTGCAAACGAACTGTTTAACCTAGAAGAACGAAATTTGGTGAGCCAAGTGGTTTTGGTGTACTCATCATTACTTGAAAGTATCATCAAGACTGGGTGAAAAAATGTTGGCTGAGATTTCAGGAAACTCGTAGTTTTTTGGAAGCTTGGCAATCCTTTTCCATGAAAGTGATTTTCGCCACTCTCTGCTTAGGGCTACATCAACAGAAAACAAACCATAAAGATAGAACTTGAAACTGCTTTATTGTGTCAAGTTTCAAAGAGCTAGCACAAACCGTGTTTGATTTAGAGTTCCAAATACATGTATCCCTATAGGAGAAAACAGAGTGAAACCTAAAAAAAAAAACGGTTACTGCAAATGAACGGTTTAACCTAGAAGAACGAAATTTGGTGAGCCAAGTGGTTTTGGTGTACTGATCATTACCTGAAAAAATCATCAAGATTGGGTGAAAAAATGTTTGCTGAGATATCAGGCAACTCGTAGTTTTTTGGAAGCTTGGCAACCCGTTTCCATGAATGTGATTTTAGCCAGTCTCTACTTAGGGCTACATCAAAAGCAAACAAACCATAGAGATAGAACTTGAAACTGCTTTATTGTGTCAAGTTTCAAAGAGCTAGCACAAACCGTGTTTGATTTAGAGTTCCAAATACATGTATCTTTACAGGAGAAAACAGAGTGAAACCTAAAAAGGAAAACGGTTACTGCAAACGAACGGTTAAACCTAGAAGAACGAAATTTGGTGAGCCAAGTGGTTTTGGTGTACTGATCATTACCAGAAAGAATCATCAAGATTGGGTGAAAAAATGTTGGCTGAGATTTCAGAAAACTCGTAGTTTTTTGGAAGCTTGGCAACCCCTTTCCATGAAAGTGATTTTCGCCACTCTCTGCTTAGGGCTACATCAACAGAAAACAAACCATAGAGATAGCAATTGAAACTGCTTTATTGGGTCAAGTTTCAAAAAGCTAGCACAAACCGTGTTTGATTTAGAGTTCCAAATACATGTATACCTATAGGAGAAAACAGAGTGAAACCTAAAAAGGAAAACGGTTACTGCAAAGGAACGGTTTAACCTAGAAGAATGAACTTTGGTTAGCCAAGTGGTTTTGGTGTACTGATCTTTACCTGAAAGAATCATCAAGATTGGGTCAAAACATGTTTGCTGAGATTTCAGGGAACTCGTAGATTTTTGGAAGCTTGGCAACGCCTTTCCATGAAAGTGATTTTCGCAAGTCTCTGCTTAGGGCTAAATCAACAGCAAACAAACCATAGAGATAGAACTTGAAACTGTTTTATTGTGTCAAGTTTCAAACAGCTAGCACAAACCGTGTTTGATTTAGAGTTCCAAATACATGTATCCCTATAAGAGAAAACAGAGTGAAACCTAAAAAGGAAAACGGTTACTGCAAATGAACGGTTCAACCTAGAAGAACGAAATTTGGTGAGCCAAGTGGTTTTGGTGTACTGATCATTACCTGAAAGAATCATCAAGATTGGGTGAAAAAATGTTTGGTGAGATTTCAGGCAACTCATAGTTTTTTGGAAGCTAGGCAACCCCTTTCCATGAAAGTGATTTTCGCCAGTCTCTGCGTAGGGCTACATCAACAGCAAACAAACCATAGAGATAGAACTTGAAACTGCTTTATTGTGTCAAGTTTCTAAGAGCTAGCACAAACCGTGTTTGATTTAGAGTTCCAAATACATGTATCTCTATACGAGAAAACAGAGTGAAACCTAAAAATGAAAATGGTACTGCAAATGAAGGGTTTAACCTAGAAGAACGAAATTTGGTGAGCCAAGTGGTTTTGGTATACTCATCACTACAAGAAAGAATCTTCAAGATTGGGTGAAAAAACGTTTGCTGAGATTTCAGGCAACTCGTAGTTTTTTGGAAGCTTGGCAATCCCTTTCCATGAATGTGATTTTCGCCACTCTCTGCTTAGGGCTACATCAACAGCAAACAACCCGTAGAGATAGAACTTGAAACTGCTTTATTGTGTCAAGTTTCAAAGAGCTAGCACAAACCGTGTTTGATTTAGAGTTCCAAATACATGCATCCCTATAGGAGAAAACAGAGTGAAACCTAAAAATGAAAACGGTTACTGCAAACGAACGGTTTAACCTAGAAGAACAAAATTTGGTGAGCCAAGTGGTTTTGGTGTACTGATCATTACCTGAAAGAATCATCAAGATTGGGTGAAAAAATGTTTGCTGAGATTTCAGGAAACTCGTAGTTTTTTGGAAGCTTGGCAACCCCTTTCCATGAATGTGATTTTAGCCAGTCTCTACTTAGGGCTACATCAACAGCAAACAAACCATAGAGAGAGAACTTGTAACTGCTTTATTGTGTCAAGTTTCAAAGAGCTAGCACAAACCGTGTTTGATTTAGAGTTCTAAATACATGTATCCCTATAGGATTAAACAGAGTGAAACCTAAAAATGAAAACGGTTACTGCAAACGAACGGTTTAACCTAGAAGAACGAAATTTGGTGAGCCAAGTGGTTTTGGTGTACTGATCATTACCTGAAAGAATCATCAAGATTGGGTGAAAAAATGTTGGCTGAGATTTCAGGAAACTCGTAGTTCTTTGGAAGCTTGGCAACCCCTTTCCATGAAAGTGATTTTCGCCACTCTCTGCTTAGGGCTACATCAACAGAAAACAAACCATAGAGATAGAAATTGAAACTGCTTTATTGGGTCAAGTTTCAAAAAGCTAGCACAAACCGTGTTTGATTTAGAGTTCCAAATACATGTATCCCTATAGGAGAAAAAAGAGTGAAACCTAAAAAGGAAAACGGTTACTGCAAAGGAACGGTTTAACCTAGAAGAACGAAATTTGGTGAGCCAAGTGGTTTTGGTGTACTGATCATTACCTGAAAGAATCATCACGATTGGGTCAAAACATGTTTGCTGAGATTTCAGGCAACTCGTAGTTTTTTGGAAGCTTGGCAACGCCTTTCCATTAAAGTGATTTTCGCAAGTCTCTGCTTAGGGCTACATCAACAGCAAACAAACCATAGAGATAGAACTTGAAACTGCTCTATTGTGTCAAGTTTCAAACAGCTAGCACAAACCGTGTTTGATTTAGAGTTCCAAATACATGTATCCCTATAAGAGAAAACAGAGTGAAACGTAAAAATGAAAATGGTTACTGCAAACGAATTGTTTAACCTAGAAGAACGAAATATAGTGAGCCAAGTGGTTTTGGTGTACTGATCATTACCTGAAAGAATCATCAAGATTGGGTGAAAAAATGTTTGCTGAGATTTCAGGCAACTCATAGTTTTTTGGAAGCTTGGCAACCCCTTTCCATGAAAATGATTTTCTCCAGTCTCTGCTGAGGGCTACATCAACAGCAAACAAACCATAGAGATAGAACTTGAGACTTCTTTATTGTGTCAAGTTTCAAAGAGCTAGCACATACCGTGTTTCATTTAGAGTTCCAAATACATGTATCTCTATAGAAGAAAACAGAGTGAAACCTAAAAATGAAAACGGTTACTGCAAACGAACGATTTAACCTAGAAGAACGAAATTTGGTGAGCCAAGTGGTTTTCGTGTACTGATCATTACCTGAAAGAATCATCAAGATTGGGTGAAAAAATGTTGGCTCAGATTTCAGGCAACTCGTAGTTTTTTGGAAGCTTGGCAACCCCTTTCCATGAAAGTGATTTTCGCCACTCTCTGCTTAGGGCTACATCAACAGCAAACAAACCATAGAGATAGAACTTGAAACTACCTTATTGTGTAAAGTTTCAATGAGCTAGCACAAACCGTGTTTGATTTAGAGTTCCAAATACATGTATCCCTATAGGAGAAAACAGAGTGAAACCTAAAAAGGAAAACGGTTACTGCAAAAAAACGGTTTAAACTAGAAGAACGAAATTTGGTGACCAAGTGGTTTTGGTGTACTGATCATTATCTGAAAGAATCATCAAGATTGGGTGAAAAAATTTTGGCTGAGATTTCAGGCAATTCGTAGTTTTTTGGAAGCTTGGCAACCCCTTTCCATGAAAGTGATTTTCGCCAGTCTCTGCTTAGGGCTACATCAACCGCAAACAAACAATAGAATAGAAATTGAAAATTCTTTATTGTGTCAAGTTTCAAAGAGCTAGCACAAACCGTATTTGATTTAGAGTTCCAAATACATATATCTTTATAGGAGAAAACAGAGTGAAACCTAAAAATGAAAACGGTTACTTCAAACGAACGGTTTAACCTAGAAGAACGAAATTTGTGAGCCAAGTGGTTTTGGTGTACTGATCATTACCTGAAAGAATCATCAAGATTGGGTGAAAAAATGTTGGCTGAGATTTCAGGAAACTCGTAGTTCTTTGGAAGCTTGGCAACCCCTTTCCATGAAAGTGATTTTCGCCAATCTCTGCTTAGGGCTACATCAACAGCAAACAAACCATAGAGATGGAACTTGAAACTGCTTTATTGTGTCAAGTTTCAAAGAGCTAGCACAAACCATGTTTGATTTAGAGTTCCAAATACATGCATCCCTATAGGAGAAAACGGAGTGAAACCTAAAAATGAAAACGGTTACTGCAAACGAACGGTTTAACCTAGAAGAATGAAATTTGGTGAGCCAAGTGGTTTTGGTGTACTGATCATTACCTGAAAGTATCATCAAGATTGGGTGAAAAAATGTTGGCTGAGATTTCATGCAACTCGTAGTTTTTTGGAAGCCTAGCAACCCCTTTCCATGAAAGTGATTTTCGCCACTCTCTGCTTCGGGCTACATCAACAGCAAACAAACCATAGAGATAGAACTTGAAACTGCTTTATTGTGTCAAGTTTCAAAAAGCTAGCACAAACCCTGTTTGATTTAGAGTTCCAATACATGTATCCCTACAGGAGAAAACAGAGTGAAACCTAAAAATGAAAACGGTTACTGCAAACGAACAGCTTAACCTAGAAGAACGAAATATGGTGAGCCAAGTGGTTTTGGTGTACTGATCATTACGTGAAAGAATCATCAAGATTGGGTCAAAAAATGTTGGCTGAGATTTCAGGCAACTCGTAGTTTTTTGGAAGCATGGCAACCCCTTTCCATGAAAGTGATTTTCGCCAGTCTCTGCTTAGGGCTACATCAACAGCAAACAAACCATACAGATAGAACTTGAAACTGCTTTATTGTGTCAAGTTTCAAAGAGCTAGCACAAACCGTGTTTGATTTAGAATTCCAAATATATGTATCCCTATAGGAGAAAACAGAGTGAAACCTAAAAATGAAAACGGTTACTGCAAACGAACGGTTTAACCTAGAAGAACGAAATTTGGTGAGCCAAGTGGTTTTGGTGTACTGATCATTACCTGAAAGAATCATCAAGATTGGGTGAAAAAATGTTGGCTGAGATTTCAGGCAACTCGTAGTTATTTGGAAGCTTGGCAAACCCTTTCCATGAAAGTGATTTTCTCCAGTCTCTGCTTAGGGCTACATCAACAGCAAACAATCCATACAGATAGAACTTGAAACTGCTTTATTGTGTCAAGTTTCAAAGAGCTAGCACAAACCGTGTTTTATTTAGAGTTCCAAATACATGTATCCCTATAGGAGAAAACAGAGTGAATCCTAAAAATGAAAATGGTTACTGCAAACTAACGGTTTAACATAGAAGAACGAAACTTGGTGAGCCTAGTGATTTTGGTGTACTGATCATTACCTGAAAGAATCATCAAGATTGGGTCAAAACATGTTTGCTGAGATTTCAGGGAACTCGTAGTTTTTTGGAAGCTTGGCAACCCCTTTCCATGAAAGTGATTTTCGCCAGTCTCTGCTTAGGGCTACATCAACAGCAAACAAACCATAGAGATAGAATTTGAAACTGCTTTATTGTGTCAAGTTTCAAACAGCTAGCACAAACCGTGTTTGTTTTAGAGTTCCAAATACATGTATCTCTATAAGAGAAAACAGAGTGAAACCTAAAAATGAAAACGGTTACTGCAAACGAATGGTTTAACCTAGAAGAACGAAATTTGGTGAGCCAAGTGGTTTTGGTGTACTGATCATTACCTGAAAGAATCATCAAGATTGGGTGAAAAAATGTTGGCTGAGATTTCAGGCAACTCGTAGTTTTTTGGAAGCTTGGCAACCCCTTTCCATGAAAGTGATTTTCGCCACTCTCTGCTTAGGGCTACATCAACAGCAAACAAACCATAGAGATAGAACTTGAAACTGCTTTATTGTGTCAAGTTTCAAAGAGCTAGCACAAACCCTGTATGATTTAGAGTTTCAATACATGTATCCCTACAGGAGAAAACAGAGTGAAACCTAAAAATGAAAACGGTTACTGCAAACGAACAGCTTAACCAAGAAGAACGAAATATGGTGAGCCAATTGGTTTTGGTGTACTGATCATTACGTGAAAGAATCATCAAGATTGGGTCAAAAAATGTTGGCTGAGATTTCAGGCAACTCGTAGTTTTTTGGAAGCATGGCAACCCCTTTCCATGAAAGTGATTTTCGCCAGTCTCTGCTTAGGGCTACATCAACAGCAAACAAACCATACAGATAGAACTTGAAACTGCTTTATTGTGTCAAGTTTCAAAGAGCTAGCACAAACCGTGTTTTATTTAGAGTTCCAAATACATGTATCCCTATAGGAGAAAACAGAGTGAAACCTAAAAATGAAAATGGTTACTGCAAACGAACGGTTTAACATAGAAGAATGAAACTGGGTGAGCCTAGTGATTTTGGTGTACTGATCATTACCTGAAAGAATCATCAAGATTGGGTGAAAAATGTTTGCTGAGATTTCAGGCAACTTGTAGTTTTTTGGAAGCTTGGCAACCCCTTTCCATGAAAGTGATTTTCGCCATTCTCTCCTTAGGGCTACATCAACAGCAAACAAACCATAGAGATAGAACTTGAAACTGCTTTATAGTGTCAAGTTTCAAAGAGCTAGCACAAACCGTGTTTGATTTAGAGTTCCAAACACATGTATCCCTATAGATGAAAACAGAGTGAAACCTAAAAAGGAAAACGGTTACTGCAAATGAACGGTTTAACCAAGAAGAACGAAATTTGGTGAGCCAAGAGGTTTTGGTGTACTCATCATTACTTGAAAGTATCATCAAGATTGGGTGAAAAAATGTTGGCTGAGATTTCAGGAAACTCGTAGTTTTTTGGAAGCTTGGCAACCCGTTTCCATGAAAGTGATTTTCGCAAGTCTCTGCTTAGGGCTACATCAACAGCAAACAAACCATAGAGATAGAACTTTAAACTGCTTTATTGTGTCAAGTTTCAAAGAGCTAGCACAAACCGTGTTTTATTTTAGTTCCAAATACATGTATCCCTATAGGAGAAAACAGAGTGAATCCTAAAAATGAAAATGGTTACTGCAAACGAACGGTTTAACATAGAAGAATGAAACTGGGTGAGCCTAGTGATTTTGGTGTACTGATCATTACCTGAAAGAATCATCAAGATTGGGTGAAAAAATGTTTGCTGAGATTTCAGGCAACTTGTAGTTTTTTGGAAGCTTGGCAACCCCTTTCCATGAAAGTGATTTTCGCCATTCTCTAATTAGGGGTACATCAACAGCAAACAAACCATAGAGATAGAACTTGAAACTGCTTTATTGTGTCAAGTTTCAAAGAGCTAGCACAAACCGTGTTTGATTTAGATTTCTAAATACATGTATCCCTATAGGAGAAAACAGAGTGAAACCTAAAAATAAAAACGGTTACTGCAAACGAACGGTTTAACCTAGAAGAACGAAACTTGGTGAGCCTAGTGGTTTTGGTGTACTGATCATTACCTGAAAGAATCATCAAGATTGGGTCAAAACAAGTTTGCTGAGATTTCAGGGAACTCGTAGTTTTTGGAAGCTTGGCAACCCCTTTCCATGAAAGTGATTTTCGCCAGTCTCTGCTTAGGGCTACATCAACAGCAAACAAACCATAGAGATAGAATTTGAAACTGCTTTATTGTGTCAAGTTTCAAACAGCTAGCACAAACCGTGTTTGTTTTAGAGTTCCAAATACATGTATCCCTATAAGAGAAAACAGAGTGAAACCTAAAAATTAAAACGGTTACTGCAACCGAATGGTTTAACGTAGAAGAACGAAATATGGTGAGCCAAGTGGTTTTGGTGTACTGATCATTACCTGAAAGAATCATCAAGATTGGGTGAAAAAATGGTGGCTGAGATTTCAGGAAACTCGTAGTTTTTTGGAAGCTTGGCAACCCCTTTCCATGAAAGTGATTTTCGCCAGTTTCTGCTTAGGGCTATATCAACAGCAAACAATCCATACAGATAGAACTTGAAACTGCTTTATTGTGTCAAGTTTCAAAGAGCTAGCACAAACCGTGTTTGATTTAGAGTTCCAAATACATGTATCCCTATAGGAGAAAACAGAGTGAAACCTAAAAAGGAAAACGGTTCCTGCAAAGGAACGGTTTAAACTAGAAGAACGAAATTTGGTGAGCCAAGTGGTTTTGGTGTACTCATCATTACTTGAAAGTATCATCAAGATTGGGTGAAAAAATGTTGGCTGAGATTTCAGGCAACTCGTAGTTTTTTGGAAGCTTGGCAACCCCTTTCCATGAAAGTGATTCTCGCCACACTCTGCTTAGGGCTACAACAACAGAAAACAAACCATAGTGATAGAACTTGAAACCTCTTTATTGTGTCAAGTTTCAAAGAGCTAGCACAAACCGTGTTTGATTTAGAGTTCCAAATACATGTATTTCTATAGGAGAAAACAGAGTGAAACTTAAAAATGAAAACGGTTACTGCAAACGAACGGTTTAACCTAGAAGAACGAAATATGGTGAGCCAAGTGGTTTTTGTGTACAGATCATTACCTGAAAGAATCATCAAGATTGGGTGAAAAAATGTTTGCTGAGATTTCAGTCAACTGGTACTTTTTTGGAAGCTTGGCAACCGCTTTCCATGAAAGTGATTTTCGCCAGTCTCTGCTTAGGGCTACATCAACAGCAAACAAACCATAGAGATAGAACTTGAAACTGCTTTATTGTGTCAAGTTTCAAAGAGCTAGCACAAACCGTGTTTGATTTAGAGTTCCAAATCCATGTATCCCTATAGGAGAAAACAGAGTGAAACCTAAAAATGAAAATGGTTACTGCAAACGAACGGTTTAACCTAGAACAACGAAATTTGGTGAGCCAAGTGGTTTTGGTGTACAGATCATTACCTGACAGAATCATCAAGATTGGGTGAAAAAATGTTGCCTGAGATTTCAGGCAACTCGTAGTTTTTTGGAAGCTTGGCAACCCCTTTCCATGAAAGTGATTTTCGCCAGTCTCTGCCTTGGGCTACATCTACAGCAAACAAACCATAGAGATACAACTTGAAACTGCTTTATTGTGTCATGTTTCAAAGAGCTAGCACAAACCGTGTTTGATTTAGAATTTTAAATACATGTATCTCTATAGGAGAAAACACAGTGAAACCTAAAAATGAAAACGGTTACTGCAAACGAACGGTTTAACCTAGAAGAACGAAATTTGGTGACCCAAGTGGTTTTGGTGTACTGATCATTACCTGAAAGAATCATCAAGATTGGGTGAAAAAATGTTGGCTGAGATTTCAGGCAACTCGTAGTTTTTTGGAAGCTTGGCAACCCCTTTCTATTAAAGTGATTTTCGCCAGTCTCTGCTTAGTGCTACATCAACAGCAAACAAACCATAGAGAAAGAACTTGAAACTGCTTTATTTTGTCAAGTTTAAAAGAGCTAGCACAAACCGTGTTTGATTTAGAGTTCCAAATACATGTATCCCTATAGGAGAAAACAGAGTGAAACCTAAGAATGAAAACGGTTACTGCAAAAGAATGGTTTAACCTATAAGAACGAAATTTGGTGAGCCAAGTTGATTTGGTGTACAGATCATTACCTGAAAGAATCATCAAGATTGGGTGACAAAATGTTGGCTGAGATTTCAGGCAACTCGTAGTTTTTTGGAAGCTTGGCCACCCCTTTCCATGAAAGTGATTTTCGCCAGTCTCTGCTTAGGGCTACATCAACAGCAAATAAACCATAGAGATAGAACTTGAAACTTCTTTATTGTGTCAAGTTTCAAAGAGCTAGCACAAACCCTGTTTGATTTAGAGTTCCAAAAACATGTATCCTTATAGGAGAAAACAGAGTGAAACCTAAAAAGGAAAACGGTTACTGCAAACGAATGGTTTAACATAGAAAAACGAAATTTGGTGAGCCAAGTGGTTTTGGTGTACTGAGCATTACCTGAAAGAATCATCAAGATTGGGTAAAAAAATGTTGGCTGAGATTTCAGGCAACTCGTAGTTTTTTGGAAGCTTGGCAACCCCTTTCCATGAAAGTGATTTTCGCCAGTCTCTGCTTAGGGCTACATCAACAGCAAACAAACCATAGAGATAGAACTTGAAACTGCTTTATTGTGTCAAGTTTCCAAGAGCTCGCACAAACCGTGTTTGATTTAGACTTCTAAATACATGTATCCCTATAGGAGAAAATAGAGTGAAACCTAAAAATGAAAACGGTTACTGCAAACGAACGGTTTAACCTAGAAGAACGAAATTTGGTGACCCAAGTGTTTTTGGTGTGCTGATCATTACCTGAAAGAATCATCAAGATTGGGTAAAAAAACGTTGGCTGAGATTTCTTGCAACTCGTAGTTTTTTGGAAGCTTGGCAATCCCTTTCCATGAAAGTGATTTTTGACAGTCTCTACTTAGGGCTACATCAACAGTAAACAAAAAATAGAGATAGAACTTGAAACTGCTTTATTGTGTCAAGTTTCAAAGAGCTAGCACAAACCGTGTTTGATTTAGAGTTCCAAATACATGTATCCCTATAGGAGAAAACAGAGTGAAACCTAAAAATGAAAACGGTTACTGCAAATGAACGGTTTAACCTAGAAGAACGAAATTTGGTCAGCCAAGTGGTTTTGGTGTACTGATCATTACCTGAAAGAATCATCAAAATTGGGTGAAAAAATGTTTGCTGAGATTTCAGGAAACTCGTAATTCTTTTGAAAGCTTGGCAACCTCTATCCATGAAAGTGATTTTCGCCAGTCTCTGCTTAGGGCTACATCAACAGCAAACAAACCATAGAGATAGAACTTGAAACTGCTTTATTGTGTCAAGTTTCAAAGAGCTAGCACAAATCGTGTTTGATTTAGAGTTCCAAATACATGTATCCCTATAGGAGAAAACAGAGTGAAACCTAAAAATGAAAACGGTTACTGCAAATGAACGGTTTAACCTAGAAGAACAAAATTTGGTGAGCCAAGTGGTTTTGGTGTACTGATCATTACCTTAAGAATCATCAAGATTGGGTGAAAAAATGTGTGCTGAGATTTCAGGCAACTCATAGATTTTTGGAAGCTTGGCAACCAATTTAAATGAAAGTGATTTTCGCCAGTCTCTGCTTAGGGCTACATCAACAGCAAACAAACCATAGAGATAGAACTTCAAACTGCTTTATTGTGTCAAGTTTCAAAGAGCTAGCACAAACCGTGTTTGATTTAGAGTTCCAAATACATGTATCCCTATAGGAGAAAACAGAGTGAAACCTAAAAATGAAAACGGTTACTGCAAACGAACGGTTTAACCTAGAAGAACGAAATTGGGTGAGCCAAGTGGTTTTGGTGTACTGATCATTACCTGAAAGAATCATCAAGATTGGGTGAAAAATATTTGCTGAGATTTCAGGCAACTCGTAGTTTTTTGGAAGCTTGGAAACGTCTACACATTAAAGTGATTTCGCCAGTCCTTGCTTAGGGCTACATCAACAGCAAACAAAGCATAGAGTTAGAACTTGAAACTGCTTTATTGTGTCAAGTTTCAAAGAGCTAGCACAAACAGTGTTTGATTTAGAGTTCCAAATACATGTATCCCTATAGGAGAAAACAGAGTGAAACCTAAAAATGAAACCGGTTACTGCAAACAAACGGTTTAACCTAGAAGAATGAAATTTGGTGAGCCAAGTGGTTTTCATATACTGATCATTACCTGAAAGAATCATCAAGATTGGGTGAAAAAATGTTTGCTGAGATTTCAGGCAACTCGTAGTTTTTTGGAAGCTTGGCAACCCCTTTCCATGAAAGTCATGTTCGCCAGTCTCTGCTTAGGGCTACATCAACAGCAAACAAACCATAGAGATAGAACTGGAAACTGCTTTATTGTGTCAAATTTCAAAGAGCTAGCACAAACCGTGTTTGATTTAGGGTTCCAAATACATGTATCCCTATAGGAGAAACCATAGTGAAACCTGAAAATGAAAACGGTTACTGCAAACGAATGGTTTAACCTAGAAGAACGAAATTGGGTGAGCCAAGTGGTTTTGGTGTACTGATCATTACCTGAAAGAATCATCAAGATTGGGTGAAAATATGTTGGCTGACATTTCAGGGAACTCGTATTTTTTTGGAAGCTTCGCGAAAACCCCTTTCAATGAAAGTCATGTTCGCCAGTCTCTGCTTAGGGCTACATCAACAGCAAACAAACCATAGAGATAGAACTCGAAACTGCTTTATTGTGTCAAGTTTCAAAGAGCTAGCACAACCCGTGTTTGATTTAGAGTTCCAAATACATGTAACCCTATAGGAGAATACAGAGTGAAACCTAAAAATGAAACCGGTTACTGCAAACGAAAGGTTTAACCTAGAAGAACGAAATTTGGTGAGCCAAGTGGTTTTGGTGTACTGATCATTACCTGAAAGAATCATCAAGATTGGGTGAAAAAATGTTTGCTGAGATTTCAGGCAACTCGTAGTTTTTTGGAAGCTTGGCAACCCCTTTCCATGAAAGTCATTTTCGCCAGTCTCTGCTTAGGGCTACATCAACAGCAAACAAACCATAGAGTTAGAACTTGAAACTGATTTATTTTGTCAAGATTCAAAGAGCTAGCACAAACCGTGTTTGATTTAGAGTTCCAAATACATGTATCCCTATAGGAGAAAACAGAGTGAAACCTAAAAATGAAAACGGTTACTGCAAACGAACGGTTTAACCAAGAAGAACGAAATTTGGTGAGCCAAGTGGTTTTGGTATACTGATCACTACCTTAAAGAATCATCAAGATTGGGTGAAAAAATGTTTGCTGAGATTTCAGGCAACACGTAGTTTTTTGGAAGCTTGGCAACCCCTTTAAATGAAAGTCATTTTCGCCAGTCTCTGCTTAGGGCTACATCAACAGCAAACAAACCATACAGATAGAACTTGAATCTGCTTTATTCTGTCAAGTTCCAAAGAGCTAGCAAAAACCGTGTTTGATTTAGAGTTCCAAATACATGTATCCCTATAGGAGAAAACAGAGTGAAACCTAAAAATGAAAATGGTTACTACAAACGAACGGTTTAACCAAGAAGAACGAAATTTGGTGAGCCAAGCTGTTTTGGTGTACTCATCATTACCTGAAAGAATCATCAAGATTGGGTGAAAAAATGTTGGCTGAGATTTCAGAAAACTCGTAGTTTTTTGGAAGCTTGACAACCCCTTTCAATGAAAGTGATTTTCACGAGTCTCTGCTTAGGGCTACATCAACAGCAAACAAACCATAGAGATAGAACTTGAAACTGCTTTATTGTGTCAAGTTTCAAAGAGCTAGCACAAACCGTGTTTGATTTAGAGTTCCAAATACATGTATCCCTATAGGAGAAAACAGAGTGAAACCTAAAAATGCAACCGGTTACTGCAAACAAACGGTTTAACCTAGAAGAATGAAATTTGGTGAGCCACGTGGTTTTCATATACTGATCATTACCTGAAAGAATCATCAAGATTGGGTGAAAAAATGTTTGCTGAGATTTCAGGCAACTCGTAGTTTTTTGGAAGCTTGGCAACCCCTTTCCATGAAAGTCATGTTCGCCAGTCTCTGCTTAGGGCTACATCAACAGCAAACAAACCATAGAGATAGAACTGGAAACTGCTTTATTGTGTCAAATTTCAAAGAGCTAGCACAAACCGTGTTTTATTTAGGGTTCCAAATACATGTATCCCTATAGGAGAAACCAGAGTGAAACCTGAAAATGAAAACGGTTACTGCAAACGAATGGTTTAACCTAGAAGAACGAAATTGGGTGAGCCAAGTGGTTTTGGTGTACTGATCATTACCTGAAAGAATCATCAAGATTGGGTGAAAATATGTTTGCTGACATTTCAGGGAACCCGTAGTTTTTGGAAGCTTCGCGAAAACCCCTTTCCATGAAAGTCATGTTCACCAGTCTCCGCTTAGGGCTACATCAACAGCAAACAAACCATAGAGATAGAACTCGAAACTGCTTTATTGTGTCAAGTTTCAAAGAGCTAGCACAAACCGTGTTTGATTTAGAGTTCCAAATACATGTAACCCTATAGGAGAATACAGAGTGAAACCTAAAAATGAAACCGGTTACTGCAAACGAAAGGTTTAACCTAGAAGAACGAAATTTGGTGAGCCAAGTGGTTTTGGTGTACTGATCATTACCTGAAAGAATCATCAAGATTGGGTGAAAAAATGTTTGCTGAGATTTCAGGCAACTCGTAGTTTTTTGGAAGCTTGGCAACCCCTTTCCATGAAAGTGATTTTCGCCAGTCTCTGCTTAGGGCTACATCAACACCAAACAAACCAAAGAGATAGAACTTGAAACTGCTTTATTGTGTCAAGTTTCAAAGAGCTAACACAAACCGTGTTTGATTTAGAGTTCCAAATACATGTATCCCTATAGGAGAAAACAGAGTGAAACCTAAAAATGAAACCGGTAACTGCAAATGAACGGTTTAACCTAGAAGAACGAAATTTGGTGACCCAAGTGGTTTTGGTATACTGATCATTACCTGAAAGAATCATCAAGATTGGGTGAAAAAATGTTTGCTGAGATTTCAGGCAACTCGTAGTTTTTTGGAAGCTTCGCGAAACCCCCTTCCATGCAAGTCATGTTCGCCAGTCTCTGCTTAGTGCTACATCAACAGCAAACAAACCATAGAGATAGAACTCGAAACTGCTTTATTGTGTCAAGTTTCAAAGAGCTAGCACAAACCGTGCTTGATTTAGAGTTCCAAATACATGTAACCCTATAGGAGAATACAGAGTGAAACCTAAAAATGAAACCGGTTACTGCAATGAAAGGTTTAACCTAGAAGAACGAAATTTGGTGAGCCAAGTGGTTTTGGTGTACTGATCATTACCTGAAAGTTTCATCAAGATTGGGTGAAAAAATGTTTGCTTGAATTTCAGGCAACTCGTAGTTTTTTGGAAGCTTGGCAACCCCTTTCCATGAAAGTGATTTTCGCCAGTCTCTGCTTATGGCTACATCAACAGCAAACAAACCATAGAGACAGAACTTGAAACTGCTTTATTTTGTCAAGTTTCAAAGAGCTAGGACAAACCGTGTTTGATTTAGAGTTCCAAATACATGTATCCCTATAGGAGAAAACAGAGTGAAACCTAAAAATGAAACCGGTTACTGCAAACGAACGGTTTATCTTAGAAGAACGAAATTTGGTGAGCCAAGTGGTTTTGGTGTACTGATCATTACCTGAAAGAATCATCAAGATTGGGTGAAAAAATGTTGGCTGAGATTTCAGGCAACTCGTAGTTTTTTGGAAGCTTGGCAACCCTTTCCATGAAAGTCATTTTCGCCAGTCTTTCCTTAGGGCTACATCAACAGCAAACAAAGCATACAGACAGAACTTGAAACTGCCTTATTGTGTCCAGTTTCAAAGAGCTAACACAAACCGTGTTTGATTTAGAGTTCCAAATACATGTATCCCTATAGGAGAAAACAGAGTGAAACCTAAAAATGCAACCGGTTACTGCAAACGAACGGTTTAACATAGAAGAAAGAAATTTGGTGAGCCACGTGGTTTTGGTGTACTAATCATTACCTGAAGGAATCATCAAGATTGGGTGAAAAATGTTTGCTGAGATTTCAGGCAACTCGTAGTTTTTTGGAAGCTTGGCAACCCCTTTCCATGAAAGTCATGTTCGCCAGTCTCTGCTTAGGGCTACATCAACAGCAAACAAACCATAGAGATAGAACTGGAAACTGCTTTATTGTGTCAAATTTCAAAGAGCTAGCACAAACCGTGTTTGATTTAGGGTTCCAAATACATGTATCCCTATAGGACAAACCAGAGTGAAACCTGAAAATGAAAACGGTTACTGCAAACGAATGGTTTAACCTAGAAGAACAAAATTGGGTGAGCCAAGTGGTTTTGGTGTACTGATCATTACCTGAAAGAATCATCAAGATTGGGTGAAAATATGTTTGCTGACATTTCAGGGAACTCGTAGTTTTTTGGAAGCTTCGCGAAAACCCCTTTCCATGAAAGTCATGTTCACCAGTCTCTGCTTAGGGCTACATCAACAGCAAACAAACCATAGAGATAGAACTCGAAACTGCTTTATTGTGTCAAGTTTCAAAGAGCTAGCACAAACCGTGTTTGATTTAGAGTTCCAAATACATGTAACCCTATAGGAGAATACAGAGTGAAACCTAAAAATGAAACCGGTTACTGCAAACGAAAGGTTTAACCTAGAAGAACGAAATTTGGTGAGCCAAGTGGTTTTGGTGTACTGATCATTACCTGAAAGAATCATCAAGATTGGGTGAAAAAATGTTTGCTGAGATTTCAGGCAACTCGTAGTTTTTTGGAAGCTTGGCAACCCCTTTCCATGAAAGTGATTTTCGCCAGTCTCTGCTTAGGGCTACATCAACACCAAACAAACCAAAGAGATAGAACTTGAAACTGCTTTATTGTGTCAAGTTTCAAAGAGCTAACACAAACCGTGTTTGATTTAGAGTTCCAAATACATGTATCCCTATAGGAGAAAACAGAGTGAAACCTAAAAATGAAACCGGTAACTGCAAATGAACGGTTTAACCTAGAAGAACGAAATTTGGTGACCCAAGTGGTTTTGGTATACTGATCATTACCTGAAAGAATCATCAAGATTGGGTGAAAAAATGTTTGCTGAGATTTCAGGCAACTCGTAGTTTTTTGGAAGCTTCGCGAAAACCCCTTTCCATGCAAGTCATGTTCGCCAGTCTCTGCTTAGTGCTACATCAACAGCAAACAAACCATAGAGATAGAACTCGAAACTGCTTTATTGTGTCAAGTTTCAAAGAGCTAGCACAAACCGTGTTTGATTTAGAGTTCCAAATACATGTAACCCTATAGGAGAATACAGAGTGAAACCTAAAAATGAAACCGGTTACTGCAATGAAAGGTTTAACCTAGAAGAACGAAATTTGGTGAGCCAAGTGGTTTTGGTGTACTGATCATTACCTGAAAGTATCATCAAGATTGGGTGAAAAAATGTTTGCTTGAATTTCAGGCAACTCGTAGTTTTTTGGAAGCTTGGCAACCCCTTTCCATGAAAGTGATTTTCGCCAGTCTCTGCTTATGGCTACATCAACAGCAAACAAACCATAGAGACAGAACTTGAAACTGCTTTATTTT
Source organism: Ictidomys tridecemlineatus (assembly GCF_052094955.1). Taxonomy (NCBI): domain Eukaryota; kingdom Metazoa; phylum Chordata; class Mammalia; order Rodentia; family Sciuridae; genus Ictidomys; species Ictidomys tridecemlineatus. The sequence goes on along the minus strand of NW_027522488.1, from coordinate 53,547 downwards.
GTCAAGTTTCAAAGAGCTAGGACAAACCGTGTTTGATTTAGAGTTCCAAATACATGTATCCCTATAGGAGAAAACAGAGTGAAACCTAAAAATGAAACCGGTTACTGCAAACGAACGGTTTATCTTAGAAGAACGAAATTTGGTGAGCCAAGTGGTTTTGGTGTACTGATCATTACCTGAAAGAATCATCAAGATTGGGTGAAAAAATGTTGGCTGAGATTTCAGGCAACTCGTAGTTTTTTGGAAGCTTGGCAACCCCTTTCCATTAAAGTCATTTTCGCCAGTCTTTCCTTAGGGCTACATCAACAGCAAACAAAGCATACAGACAGAACTTGAAACTGCCTTATTGTGTCCAGTTTCAAAGAGCTAACACAAACCGTGTTTGATTTAGAGTTCCAAATACATGTATCCCTATAGGAGAAAACAGAGTGAAACCTAAAAATGCAACCGGTTACTGCAAACGAACGGTTTAACCTAGAAGAAAGAAATTTGGTGAGCCACGTGGTTTTGGTGTACTAATCATTACCTGAAGGAATCATCAAGATTGGGTGAAAAATGTTTGCTGAGATTTCAGGCAACTGGTTGTTTTTTGAAAGCTTGGCAACCCCTTTCTAGGAAAGTGATTTTCGCCAGTCTCTGCTTAGGGCTACATCAACAGCAAACAAACCATAGAGGTAGAACTTGAAACTGCTTTATTGTGTCAAGTTTCAAAGAGCTAGCACAAACCGTGTTTGATTTAGAGTTCCAAATACATGTATCCGTATAGGAGAAAACAGAGTGAAACCTAAAAATGAAACCGGTTACTGCAAACGAACAGTTTAACCTAGAAGAACGAAATTTGGTGAGCCAAGTGGTTTTGGTGTACTGATCATTTCCTGAAAGAATCATCAAGATTGGGTGAAAAAATGTTTGCTGAGATTTTATGCAACTCGTAGTTTTTTGGAAGCTTGGCAACCCCTTTCCATGAAAGTCATTTTCGCCAGTCCCTGCTTAGGTCTACATCAACAGCAAACAATCCATAGAAATAGAACTTGAAACTGCTTTATTGTGTCCAGTTTCAAAGAGCTAGCACAAACCGTTTTTGATTTAGAGTTCCAAATACATGTACCCCTATTGGAGAAAACAGAGTGAAACCTAAAAATGAAACCGGTTACTGCAAACGAACTGTTTAACCTAGAAGAACGAAATTGGGTGAGCCAAGTGGTTTTGGTGTACTGATCATTACCTGAAAGAATCATCAAGATTGGGTGAAAAAATGTTTGCTGATATTTCAGGAAACTCGTAGTTTTTTGGAAGCTTGGCAACCTGTTTCCATGAAAGTGATTTTCGCCAGTCTCTGCTTAGGGCTACATCAACAGCAAACAAACCATAGAGATAGAACTTGAAACTGCTTTATTGTGTCAAGTTTCAAAGAGCTAGCCCAAACCGTGTTTGATTTAGAGTTCCAAATACATGTATCCCTATAGGAGAAAACACAGTGAAACCTAAAAATGAAAACGGTTACTGCAAACAAATGGTTTAACCTAGAAGAACGAAATTCGGTGAGCCAAGTGGTTTTGGTGTACTGATCATTATCTGAAAGAATCATCAAGATTGGGGGAAAAAACGTTTGCTGAGATTTCAGGCAAGTCGTAGTTTTTGGGAGGCTTAGAAACCCCTTTTCATGAAAGTGATTTTCGCCAGTCTCTGCTTAGGGCTACATAACAGCAAACAAACCATAGAGATAGAACTTGAATCTCCTTTATTTTGTCAAGTTTCAAAGAGCTAGCACAAACCGTGTTTGATTTAGAGTTCCAAATACATGTATCCCTATAGGAGAAAACAGAGTCAAAACTAAAAATGAAAACGGTTACTGCAAACGAACGGTTTAACCTAGAAGAACGAAATTGGGTGAGCCAAGTGGTTTTGGTGTACTGATCATTACCTGAAAGAATCATCAAGATTGGGTGAAAAAATGTTTGCTGAGATTTCAGGCAACTCGTAGTTTTTTGGAAGCTTGGCAACACCGTTCCATGAAAGTGATTTTCGCCAGTCTCTGCTTAGGGCTACATCAACAGCAAACAAACCATAGAGATAGAACTTGAAACAGCTTTATTGTGTCAAGTTTCAAAGAGCTAGCACAAACCGTGTTTGATTTAGATTTCAAATACCTGTATCCCTATAGAAGAAAACAGAGTGAAACCTAAAAATGAAAACTGTTACTGCAAACGAACGGTTTAACCTAGAAGAACGAAATTTGGTGAGGCAAGTGGTTTTGGTGTACTCATAATTACCTGAAAGAATCATCAAGATTCGGTTAAAAAATTGTGCTGAGATTTCAGGAAACTCGTAGTTTTTTGGAGGCTTGATAACCCCTTTAAATGAAAGTGATTTTCGCCAGTCACTGCTTAGGGCTACATCAACAGCAAACAAACCATAGAGATAGAACTTGAAACTGCTTTATTGTGTCATTTTTCAAAGAGCTAGCACAAACCGTGTTTGATTTAGAGTTCGAAATACATGTATTCCTATAGGAGAAAACAGAGTGAAACCTAAAAATGTTACCGGTTACTGCAAACGAACGGTTTTACCTAGAAGAACGAAATTTGGTGAGGCAAGTGGTTTTGGTGTACTCATCATTACCTGAAAGAATCATCAAGATTGGGTGAAAAAATGTTTGCTGAGATTTCAGGCAACTCGTAGTTTTTTGGAAGCTTGGCAACCTGTTTCCATGAAAGTGATTTTCGCCAGTCTCTGCTTAGGGCTACATCAACAGCAAACAAACCATAGACATAGAACTTGAAACTGCTTTATTGTGTCAAGTTTCAAAGAGCTAGCACAAACCGTGTTGGATTTAGAGTTCCAAATACATGTATCCCTATAGGATAAAACAGACTGAAACCTAAAAATGAAACCGGTTACTGGAAACGAACGGTTTAACCTAGAAGAACGAAAGTTGGTGAGCCAAGTGGTTTTGGTGTACTGATCATGACCTGAAAGAATCATGAAGATTGGGTGAAAAAATGTTTGCTGAGATTTCAGGCAACTCGTAGTTTTTTGGGCTTCGCAACCCCTTTCCATCAAAGTGATTTTCGCCAATCTCCGCTTAGGACTACATCAACAGCAATCAAACAATAGAGATAGAACTTGAAACTGCTTTATTGTGTCACGTTTCAAAGAGCTAGCACAAACCGTGTTTGATTTAGAGTTCCAAATACATGTATCCCTATAGGAGAAAACACAGTGAAACCTAAAAATGAAACCGGTTAATGGAAACGAACGGTTTAACCTAGAAGAACGAAATTGGGTGAGCCAAGTGGTTTTGGTGTACTGATCATTACCTGAAAGAATCATCAAGATTGGGTGAAAAAATATTTGCTTAGATTTCAGGGAACTCGTAGTTTTTTTGAAGCTTAGCAACCCCTTTTCATGAAAGTGATTTTCGCCAGTCTCTGCTTAGGGATACATCAACAGCAAACAAATCATAGAGATACAACTTGAAACTGCTTTATTGTGTCAAGTTTCAAAGAGGTAGCAAAACCTTGTTTGATTTAGAGTTCCAAATACATGTATCCCTATAGGTGAAAACAGAGTGAAACCTAAAAATGAAAACGGTTACTGCAAACGAACGGTTTAACTTAGAAGAACGAAATTTGGTGAGCCAAGTGGTTTTGGTGTACTGATCATTACCTGAAAGAATCATCAAGATTGGGTGAAAAAATGTTTGCTGAGATTTCAGGCAACTCGTAGTTTTTTGGGATTCGCAACCCCTTTCCATCAAAGTGATTTTTGCCAGTCTCTGCTTAGGGCTACATCAACAGCAAACAAACAATAGAGATAGAACTTGAAACTGCTTTATTGTGTCAAGTTTCAAAGAGCTAGCACAAACCGTGTTTGATTTAGAGTTCCAAATACATGTATCCCTATAGGAGAAAACAGAATGAAACCTAAAAATGAAAACGGTTACTGCAAACAAATTGTTTAACCTACAAGAATGAAATTTGGTGAGCCAAGTGGTTTTGATGTACTGATCATTATCTGAAAGAATCATCAAGATTGGGTGAAAAAACGTTTGCTGAGATTTCAGGCAAGTCGTAGTTTTTGGGAGGCTTAGAAACCCCTTTCCTGAAAGTGATTTTCGCCAGTCTCTGCTTAGGGCTACATAACAGCAAACAAACCATAGAGATAGAACTTGAATCTCCTTTATTGTGTCAAGTTTCAAAGAGCTAGCACAAACCGTGTTTGATTTAGAGTTCCAAATACATGTATCCCTATAGGTGAAAACAGAGTGAAACCTAAAAATGAAAACGGTTACTGCAAACGAACGGTTTAACCTAGAAGAAAGAAATTTGGTGAGCCAAGTGGTTTTGGTGTACTGATCATTACCTGAAAGAATCATGAAGATTGGGTGAAAAAATGTTTGCTGAGATTTCAGGCAACTCGTAGTTTTTTGGGCTTCGCAACCCCTTTCCATCAAAGTGATTTTCGCCAATCTCTGCTTAGGGCTACATCAACAGCAAACAAACAATAGAGATAGAACTTGAAACTGCTTTATTGTGTCACGTTTCAAACACCTAGCACAAACCGTGTTTGATTTAGAGTTCCAAATACATGTATCCCTATAGGAGAAAACAGAGTTAAACCTAAAAATGAAAACGGTTACTGCAAACGAACGGTTTAACCTAGAAGAACGACATTTGGTGAGCCAAGTGGTTTTGGTATACTGATCATTACCTGAAAGAATCATGAAGATTGGGTGAAAGAATGTTTGCTGAGATTTCTGGCAACTCGTAGTTTTTTAAAAGCTTGGCAACCCCTTTTCATGAAAGTCATGTTCGCCAGTCTCTGCTTAGGGCTACATCAACAGCAAACAAACCATAGAGATAGAACTTGAAACTGCTTTATTGTGTCAAGTTTCAAAGAGCTAGCACAAACCGTGTTTGATTTAGAGTTCCAAATACATGTATCCCTATAGGAGAAAACATAGTGAAACCTAAAAATGAAACCCGTTACTGCAAACGAACGGTTTAACCTAGAAGAAAGAAATTTGGTGAGCCAAGTGGTTTTGGTGTACTGATCATTACCTGAAAGAATCATCAAGATTGGGTGAAAAAATGTTTGCTGAGATTTCAGGCAACTCCTAGTTTTTTGGAAGCTTGGCAACACCGTTCCATGAAAGTGATTTTCGCCAGTCTCTGCTTAGGGCTACATCAACAGCAAACAAACCATAGAGATAGAACTTGAAACAGCTTTATTGTGTCAAGTTTCAAAGAGCTAGCACAAACCGTGTTTGATTTAGATTTCAAATACCTGTATCCCTATAGGAGAAAACAGAGTGAAACCTAAAAATGAAAACGGTTACTGCAAACGAACGGTTTAACCTAGAAGAACGAAATTTGGTGAGGCAAGTGGTTTTGGTGTACTCATCATTACCTGAAAGAATCATCAAGATTGGGTTAAAAAACTGTGCTGAGATTTCAGGAAACTCGTAGTTTTTTGGAAGCTTGGTAACCCCTCTAAATGAAAGTGATTTTCGCCAGTCTCTGCTTAGGGCTACATCAACAGCAAACAAACCATAGAGATAGAACTTGAAACTGCTTTATTGTGTCAATTTTCAAAGAGCTAGCACAAACCGTGTTTGATTTAGAGTTCCAAATACATGTATTCCTATAGGAGAAAACAGAGTGAAACCTAAAAATGTTACCGGTTACTGCAAACGAACGGTTTTACCTAGAAGAACGAAATTTGGTGAGGCAAGTGGTTTTGGTGTACTCATCATTACCTGAAAGAATCATCAAGATTGGGTGAAAAAATGTTTGCTGAGATTTCAGGCAACTCGTAGTTTTTTGGAAGCTTGGCAACCCCTTTCCATGAAAGTGATTTTCGCCAGTCTCTGCTTAGGGCTACATCAACAGCAAACAAAATCATAGACATAGAACTTGAAACTGCTTTATTGTGTCAAGTTTCAAAGAGCTAGCACAAACCGTGTTTGATTTAGATTTCAAATACCTGTATCCCTATAGGAGAAAACAGAGTGAAACCTAAAAATGAAAACGGTTACTGCAAACGAACGGTTTTAACCTAGAAGAACGAAATTTGGTGAGGCAAGTGGTTTTGGTGTACTCATCATTACCTGAAAGAATCATCAAGATTGGGTTAAAAAATTGTGCTGAGATTTCAGGAAACTCGTAGTTTTTTGGAAGCTTGGTAACCCCTCTAAATGAAAGTGATTTTCGCCAGTCTCTGCTTAGGGCTACATCAACAGCAAACAAACCATAGAGATAGAACTTGAAACTGCTTTATTGTGTCAATTTTCAAAGAGCTAGCACAATCCGTGTTTGATTTAGAGTTCCAAATACATGTATTCCTATAGGAGAAAACAGAGTGAAACCTAAAAATGTTACCGGTTACTGCAAACGAACGGTTTTACCTAGAAGAACGAAATTTGGTGAGGCAAGTGGTTTTGGTGTACTCATCATTACCTGAAAGAATCATCAAGATTGGGTGAAAAAATGTTTGCTGAGATTTCAGGCAACTCGTAGTTTTTTGGAAACTTGGCAACCCCTTTCCATGAAAGTGATTTTCGCCAGTCTCTGCTTAGGGCTACATCAACAGCAAACAAATCATAGACATAGAACTTGAAACTGCTTTATTGTGTCAAGTTTCAAAGAGCTAGCACAAACCGTGTTTGATTTAGAGTTCCAAATACATGTATCCCTATAGGATAAAACAGAGTGAAACCTAAAAATGAAACCGGTTACTGCAAATGAACGGTTTAACCTAGAAGAACGAAAGTTGGTGAGCCAAGTGGTTTTGGTGTACTGATCATTACCTGAAAGAATCATCAAGATTGGGTGAAAAAATGTTTTCTTAGATTTCAGGGAACTCGTAGTTTTTTTGAAGCTTAGCAACCCCTTTTCATGAAAGTGATTTTCGCCAGTCTCTGCTTAGGGATACATCAACAGCAAACAAATCATAGAGAAACAACTTGAAACTGCTTTATTGTGTCAAGTTTCAAAGAGGTAGCAAAACCTTGTTTGATTTAGAGTTCCAAATACATGTATCCCTATAGGTGAATACAGAGTGAAACCTAAAAATGAAAACGGTTACTGCAAACGAACGGTTTAACTTAGAAGAATGAAATTTGGTGAGCCAAGTGGTTTTGGTGTACTGATCATTACCTGAAAGAATCATCAAGATTGGGTAAAAAAATGTTTGCTGAGATTTCAGGCAACTCGTAGTTTTTTGGGATTCGCAACCCCTTTCCATCAAAGTGATTTTTGCCAATCTCTGCTTAGGGCTACATCAACAGCAAACAAACAATAGAGATAGAACTTGAAACTGCTTTATTGTGTCAAGTTTCAAAGAGCTAGCACAAACCGTGTTTGATTTAGAGTTCCAAATACATGTATCCCTATAGGAGAAAACAGAGTGAAACCTAAAAATGTAAACGGTTACTGCAAACAAATGGTTTAACCTAGAAGAACGAAATTTGGTGAGCCAAGTGGTTTTGGTGTACTGATCATTATCTGAAAGAATCATCAAGATTGTGTGAAAAAACGTTTGCTGAGATTTCAGGCAAGTCGTATTTTTTGGGAGGCTTAGAAACCCCTTTTCCTGAAAGTGATTATCGCCAGTCTCTGCTTAGGGCTACATAACAGCAAACAAACCATAGAGATAGAACTTGAATCTCCTTTATTGTGTCAAGTTTCAAGGAGCTAGCACAAACCGTGTTTGATTTAGAGTTCCAAATACATGTATCCCTATAGGTGAAAACAGAGTGAAACCTAAAAATGAAAACGGTTACTGCAAACGAACGGTTTAACCTAGAAGAACGAAATTGGGTGAGCCAAGTGGTTTTGGTGTACTGATCATTACCTGAAAGAATCATGAAGATTGGGTGAAAAAATGTTTGCTGAGATTTCAGGCAACTCGTAGTTTTTTGGGCTTCGCAACCCCTTTCCATCAAAGTGATTTTCGCCAATCTCTGCTTAGGGCTACATCAACAGCAAACAAACAATAGAGATAGAACTTGAAACTGCTTTATTGTGTCACGTTTCAAACAGCTAGCACAAACCGTGTTTGATTTAGAGTTCCAAATACATGTATCCCTATAGGAGAAAACAGAGTGAAACCTAAAAATGAAAACGGTTACTGCAAATGAACGGTTTAACCTAGAAGAACGAAATTGGGTGAGCCAAGTGGTTTTGGTATACTGATCATTACCTGAAAGAATCATGAAGATTGGGTGAAAGAATGTTTGCTGAGATTTCAGGCAACTCGTAGTTTTTTGGAAGCTTGGCAATCCCTTTTCATGAAAGTCATGTTCGCCAGTCTCTGCTTAGGGCTACATCAACAGCAAACAAACCATAGAGATAGAACTTGAAACTGCTTTATTGTGTCAAGTTTCAAAGAGCTAGCACAAACCGTGTTTGATTTAGAGTTCCAAATACATGTATCCCTATAGGAGAAAACAGAGTGAAACCTAAAAATGAAACCCGTTACTGCAAACGAACGGTTTAACCTAGAAGAACGAAATTTGGTGAGCCAAGTGGTTTTGGTGTACTGATCATTACCTGAAAGAATCATCAAGATTGGGTGAAAAAATGTTTGCTGAGATTTCAGGCAACTCCTAGTTTTTTGGAAGCTTGGCAACACCGTTCCATGAAAGTGATTTTCGCCAGTCTCTGCTTAGGGCTACATCAACAGCAAACAAACCATAGAGATAGAACTTGAAACAGCTTTATTGTGTCAAGTTTCAAAGAGCTAGCACAAACCGTGTTTGATTTAGATTTCAAATACCTGTATCCCTATAGGAGAAAACAGAGTGAAACCTAAAAATGAAAACGGTTACTGCAAACGAACGGTTTAACCTAGAAGAACGAAATTTGGTGAGGCAAGTGGTTTTGGTGTACTCATCATTACCTGAAAGAATCATCAAGATTGGGTTAAAAAATTGTGCTGAGATTTCAGGAAACTCGTAGTTTTTTGGAAGCTTGGTAACCCCTCTAAATGAAAGTGATTTTCGCCAGTCTCTGCTTAGGGCTACATCAACAGCAAACAAACCATAGAGATAGAACTTGAAACTGCTTTATTGTGTCAATTTTCAAAGAGCTAGCACAAACCGTGTTTGATTTAGAGTTCCAAATACATGTATTCCTATAGGAGAAAACAGAGTGAAACCTAAAAATGTTACCGGTTACTGCAAACGAACGGTTTTACCTAGAAGAACGAAATTTGGTGAGGCAAGTGGTTTTGGTGTACTCATCATTACCTGAAAGAATCATCAAGATTGGGTGAAAAAATGTTTGCTGAGATTTCAGGCAACTCGTAGTTTTTTGGAAGCTTGGCAACCCCTTTCCATGAAAGTGATTTTCGCCAGTCTCTGCTTAGGGCTACATCAACAGCAAACAAATCATAGACATAGAACTTGAAACTGCTTTATTGTGTCAAGTTTCAAAGAGCTAGCACAAACCGTGTTGGATTTAGAGTTCCAAATACATGTATCCCTATAGGATAAAACAGAGTGAAACCTAAAAATGAAACCGGTTACTGCAAATGAACGGTTTAACCTAGAAGAACGAAAGTTGGTGAGCCAAGTGGTTTTGGTGTACTGATCATTACCTGAAAGAATCATCAAGATTGGGTGAAAAAATGTTTTCTTAGATTTCAGGGAACTCGTAGTTTTTTTGAAGCTTAGCAACCCCTTTTCATGAAAGTGATTTTCGCCAGTCTCTGCTTAGGGATACATCAACAGCAAACAAATCATAGAGAAACAACTTGAAACTGCTTTATTGTGTCAAGTTTCAAAGAGGTAGCAAAACCTTGTTTGATTTAGAGTTCCAAATACATGTATCCCTATAGGTGAATACAGAGTGAAACCTAAAAATGAAAACGGTTACTGCAAACGAACGGTTTAACTTAGAAGAATGAAATTTGGTGAGCCAAGTGGTTTTGGTGTACTGATCATTACCTGAAAGAATCATCAAGATTGGGTGAAAAAATGTTTGCTGAGATTTCAGGCAACTCGTAGTTTTTTGGGATTCGCAACCCCTTTCCATCAAAGTGATTTTTGCCAATCTCTGCTTAGGGCTACATCAACAGCAAACAAACAATAGAGATAGAACTTGAAACTGCTTTATTGTGTCAAGTTTCAAAGAGCTAGCACAAACCGTGTTTGATTTAGAGTTCCAAATACATGTATCCCTATAGGAGAAAACAGAGTGAAACCTAAAAATGTAAACGGTTACTGCAAACAAATGGTTTAACCTAGAAGAACGAAATTTGGTGAGCCAAGTGGTTTTGGTGTACTGATCATTATCTGAAAGAATCATCAAGATTGTGTGAAAAAACGTTTGCTGAGATTTCAGGCAAGTCGTATTTTTTGGGAGGCTTAGAAACCCCTTTTCCTGAAAGTGATTATCGCCAGTCTCTGCTTAGGGCTACATAACAGCAAACAAACCATTGAGATAGAACTTGAATCTCCTTTATTGTGTCAAGTTTCAAAGAGCTAGCACAAACCGTGTTTGATTTAGAGTTCCAAATACATGTATCCCTATAGGTGAAAACAGAGTGAAACCTAAAAATGAAAACGGTTACTGCAAACGAACGGTTTAACCTAGAAGAACGAAATTGGGTGAGCCAAGTGGTTTTGGTGTACTGATCATTACCTGAAAGAATCATGAAGATTGGGTGAAAAAATGTTTGCTGAGATTTCAGGCAACTCGTAGTTTTTTGGGCTTCGCAACCCCTTTCCATCAAAGTGATTTTCGCCAATCTCTGCTTAGGGCTACATCAACAGCAAACAAACAATAGAGATAGAACTTGAAACTGCTTTATTGTGTCACGTTTCAAAGAGCTAGCACAAACCGTGTTTGATTTAGAGTTCCAAATACATGTATCCCTATAGGAGAAAACAGAGTGAAACCTAAAAATGAAAACGGTTACTGCAAATGAACGGTTTAACCTAGAAGAACGAAATTGGGTGAGCCAAGTGGTTTTGGTATACTGATCATTACCTGAAAGAATCATGAAGATTGGGTGAAAGAATGTTTGCTGAGATTTCAGGCAACTCGTAGTTTTTTGGAAGCTTGGCAATCCCTTTTCATGAAAGTCATGTTCGCCAGTCTCTGCTTAGGGCTACATCAACAGCAAACAAACCATAGAGATAGAACTTGAAACTGCTTTATTGTGTCAAGTTTCAAAGAGCTAGCACAAACCGTGTTTGATTTAGAGTTCCAAATACATGTATCCCTATAGGAGAAAACAGAGTGAAACCTAAAAATGAAAACGGTTACTGCAAAGGAACGGTTTAACTTAGAAGAAGGAAATTTGGTGAGCCAATGGTTTTGGTGTACTGATCATTATCTGAAAGAATCATCAAGATTGGGTGAAAAAACGTTTCCTGAGATTTCAGGCAACTCGTAGTTTTTTGGAAGCTTAGCAATCCCTTTTAATGAAAGTGATTTTCGCCAGTCTCTGCTTAGGGCTACATAAACAGCAAAAAAACCATAGAGATAGAACTTGAAACTGCTTTATTGTGTCCAGTTTCAAAGAGCTAGCACAAACCGTGTTTGATTTAGAGTTCCAAATACATGTATCCCTATTGGAGAAAACAGAGTGAAACCTAAAAATGAAAACGGTTACTGCAAACGAACGGTTTAACCTAGAAGAACGAAATTGGGTGAGCCAAGTGGTTTTGGTGTACTGATCATTACCTGAAAGAATCATCAAGATTGGGTGAAAAAATGTTTGCTGATATTTCAGGAAACTCGTAGTTTTTTGGAAGCTTGGCAACCTGTTTCCATGAAAGTGATTTTCGCAAGTCTCTGCTTAGGGCTACATCAACAGCAAACAAACCATAGAGATAGAACTTGAAACTGCTTTATTGTGTCAAGTTTCAAAGAGCTAGCACAAACCGTGTTTGATTTAGAGTTCCAAATACATGTATCCCTATAGGAGAAAACAGGCTGAAACCTAAAAATGAAACCGGTTACTGCAAATGAATGGTTTAACCTAGAAGAACGAAATTTGGTGAGCCAAGTGGTTTTGGTGTACTGATCATTACCTGAAAGAATCATCAAGATTGGGTAAAAAAATGTTTGCTGAGATTTCAGGCAACTCGTAGTTTTTTGGAAGCTTGGCAACCCCTTTCCATGAAAGTGATTTTCGCCAGTCTCTGCTTAGGGCTACATCAACAGCAAACAAAGCATAGAGAGAGAACTTGAAACTGCTTTATTGTGTCAAGTTTCAAAGAGCTAGCCCAAACCGTGTTTGATTTAGAGTTCCAAATACATGTATCCCTATAGGAGAAAACAGAGTGAAACCTATAAATGAAAACGGTTACTGCAAACAAATGGTTTAACGTAGAAGAACGAAATTTGGTGAGCCAAGTGGGTTTCGTGTACTGAACATTATCTGAAAGAATCATCAAGATTGGGTGAAAAAACGTTTGCTGAGATTTCAGGCAAGTCGTAGTTTTTTGGATGCTTAGCAACCCCTTTTCATGAAAGTGATTTTCGCCAGTCTCTGCTTAGGGCTACATAACAGCAAACAAAGCATAGAGAGAGAACTTGAAACTGCTTTATTGTGTCCAGTTTCAAAGAGCTAGCACAAACCGTGTTTGATTTAGAGTTCCAAATACATGTATCCCTATAGGAGAAAACAGAGTGAAACCTAAAAATGAAACCGGTTACTGCAAACGAACGGTTTAACCTAGAAGAACGAAATTTGGTGAGCCAAGTGCTTTTGGTGTACTGATCATTACTTGAAAGAATCATCAAGATTGGGTGAAAAAATGTTTGCTGAGATTTCAGGACACTCGTAGATTTTTGGAAGCTTGGCAACCCCTTTCCATGAAAGTGATTTTCGCCAGTGTCTGCTTAGGACTACATCAACAGCAAACAAACCATAGAGATAGAACTGGAAACTGCTTTATTGTGTCAAGTTTCAAAGAGCTAGCACAAACCGTGTTTGATTTAGAGTTCCAAATACATGTATCCCTATAGGAGAAAACAGAGTGAAACCTAAAAATGAAACCGGTTACTGCAAATGAACGGTTTAACCTAGAAGAACGAAATTTGGTGAGCCAAGTGGTTTTGGTGTACTCATCATTACCTGAAAGAACCATCAAGATTGGGTGAAAAAATGTTTGCTGAGATTTCAGGCAACTCGTAGTTTTTTGGAAGCTTGGCAACCCCTTTCCATGAAAGTGATTTTTGCCAGTCGCTGCTTAGGGCTACATCAACAGCAAACAAACCATAGAGATAGAACTGGAAACTGCTTTATTGTGTCAAGTTTCAAAGAGCTAACGTAAACCGTGTTTGATTTAGAGTTCCAAATACATGTATCCCTATAGGAGAAAACAGAGTGAAACCTAAAAATGAAACTGGTTACTGCAAACGAACGGTTAAACCTAGAAGAACGAAATTTGGTGAGCCAAGTAGTTTTGGTGTACTGATCATTACCTGAAAGAATCATCAAGATTGGGTGAAAAAATGTTGCCTGAGATTTCAGGCAACTCGTAGTTTTTTGGGATTCGCAACCCCTTTCCATCAAAGTTATTTTTGCCAATCTCTGCTTAGGGCTACATCAACAGCAAACAAACAATAGAGATAGAACTTGAAACTGCTTTATTGTGTCAAGTTTCAAGAGCTAGCACAAACCGTGTTTGATTTAGAGTTCCAAATACATGTATCCCTATAGGAGAAAACAGAGTGAAAACTAAAAATGAAACCGGTTACTGCGAATGAACGGTTTAACTTAGAAAAACGACATTTGGTGAGCCAAGTGATTTTGGTGCACTGATCATTACCTGAAAGAATCATCAAGTTTGGGTTAAAAAATTGTGCTGAGATTTCAGACAACTCGTAGTTTTTTGGAAGCTTGGCAACCCCTTTCCATGAAAGTGATTTTCGCCACTCTCTGCTTAGGGCTACATGAACAGCAAACAAACCATACAGAGAGAACTTGAAACTGCTTTATTGTGTCCAGTTTCAAAGACTTAGCACAAACTGTGTTTGATTTAGAGTTCCAAATACATGTATCCCTATAGGAGAAAACAGGGTGAAACCTAAAAATGAAACCGGTTACTGCAAACGAACGGTTTAACCTAGAAGAACGAAATTTGGTGAGCCAAGTGGTTTTGGTGTACTGATCATTACCTGAAAGAATCATCACGATTGGGTGAAAAAATGTTTGCTGAGATTTCAGGAAACTCGTAGTTTTTTGGAAGCTTAGCAACCCCTTTTCATGAAAGTGATTTTCGCCAGTCTCTGCTTAGGGCTACATCAACAGCAAACAAACCATACAGATAGAACTTGAAACTGCTTTATTGTGTCAAGTTTCAAAGAGCTAGCACAAACCGTGTTTGATTTAGAGTTCCAAATACATGTATCCCTATAGGAGAAAACAGAGTGAAACCTAAAAATGAAAACGGTTACTGCGAAGGAACTGTTTAACTTAGAAGAAGGAAATTTGTTGAGCCAAGTGGTTTTGGAGTACTGATCATTACCTGAAAGAATCATCAAGTTTGGGTGAAAAAATGTTTGCTGATATTTCAGGAAACTCGTAGTTTTTTGGAAGCTTGGCAACCTGTTTCCATGAAAGTGATTTTCGCAAGTCTCTGCTTAGGGCTACATCAACAGCAAACAAACCATAGAGATAGAACTTGAAACTGCTTTATTGTGTCAAGTTTCAAAGAGCTAGCCAAATCGTGTTTGATTTAGAGTTCCAAATACATGTATCCCTATAGGAGAAAACAGAGTGAAACCTAAAAATGAAAACGGTTACTGCAAACAAATGGTTTAACCTAGAAGAACGAAATTTGGTGAGCAAGTGGTTTTGGTGTACTGATCATTATCTGAAAGAATCATCAAGATTGGGTGAAAAAATGTTTGCTGAGATTTCAGGACACTCGTAGTTTTTTGGAAGCTTGGCAACCCCTTTCCATGAAAGTGATTTTCGCCACTCTCTGCTTAGGGCTACATTAACAGCAAACAAACCATACAGAGAGAACTTGAAACTGCTTTATGGTGTCCAGTTTCAAAGAGCTAGCACAAACAGTGTTTGATTTAGAGTTCCAAATACATGTGTCCCTATAGGAGAAAACAGGGTGAAACCTAAAAATGAAACCGGTTACTGCAAACGAACGGTTTAACCTAGAAGAACGAAATTTGGTGAGCCAAGTGGTTTTGGTGTACTGATCATTACCTGAAAGAATCATCACGATTGGGTGAAAAAATGTTTGCTGAGATTTCAGGAAACTCGTAGTTTTTTGGAAGCTTAGCAACGCCTTTTCATGAAAGTGATTTTCGTGAGTCTCTGCTTAGGGCTACATAAACAGCAAAAAAACCATAGAGATAGAACTTGAAACTGCTTTATTGTGTCAAGTTTCAAAGAGCTACCACAAACCGTGTTTGATTTAGAGTTCCAAATACATGTATCCCTATAGGAGAAAACAGAGTGAAACCTAAAAATGAAAACGGTTACTGAGAAGGAACTGTTTAACTTAGAAGAAGGAAATTTGGTGAGCCAAGTGGTTTTGGTGTACTGATCATTATCTGAAAGAATCATCAAGATTGGGTGAAAAAACGTTTCCTGAGATTTCAGGCAACTCGTAGTTTTTTGGAAGCTTAGCAATCCCTTTTAATGAAAGTGATTTTCGCCAGTCTCTGCTTAGGGCTACATAACAGCAAACAAACCATACAGATAGAACTTGAAACTGCTTTATTGTGTCCAGTTTCAAAGAGCTAGCACAAACCGTGTTTGATTTACAGTTCCAAATACATGTATCCCTATAGGAGAAAACAGAGTGAAACCTAAAAATGAAACCGGTTACTGCAAACGAACGGTTTAACCTAGAAGAACGAAATTGGGTGAGCCAAGTGGTTTTGGTGTACTGATCATTACCTGAAAGAATCATCAAGATTTGGTGAAAAAATGTTTGCTGAGATTTCAGGCAACTCGTAGTTTTTTGGGATTCGCAACCCCTTTCCATCAAAGTGATTTTCGCCAGTCTCTGCTTAGGGCTACATCAACAGCAAATAAACCGTAGAGATAGAACTTGAAACTGCTTTATTGTGTCAAGTTTCAAAGAGCTAGCACAAACCGTGTTTGATTTAGAGTTCCAAATACATGTATCCCTATAGGAGAAAACAGAGTGAAAACTAAAAATGAATCCGGTTACTGCGAATGAACGGTTTAACCTAGAAAAACGACATTTGGTGAGCCAAGTGATTTTGGTGTACTGATCATTACCTGAAAGAATCATCAAGATTGGGTGAAAAAATGTTTTCTGAGATTTCAGGCAACTCGTACTTTTTTCGAAGCTTGGCAACCCCTTTTCATGAAAGTCATGTTCGCCAGTCTCTGCTTAGGGCTACATCAACAGCAAACAAACCATAGAGATAGAACATTAAACTGCTTTATTGAGTCAAGTTTCAAAGATCTAGCAAAAACCGTGTTTGATTTAGAGTTCCAAATACATGTATCCCTATAGGAGAAAACAGAGTGAAACCTAAAAATGAAACCGGTTACTGCAAATGAACGGTTTAACCTAGAAGAACGAAATTTGGTGAGCCAAGTGGTTTTGGTGTACTGATCATTACCTGAAAGAATCATCAAGATTGGGTAAAAAAATGTTTGCTTAGATTTCAGGTAACTCGTAGTTTTTTGGAAGCTTAGCAACCCCTTTTCATGAAAGTGATTTTCGCCAGTCTCTGCTTAGGGATACATCAACAGCAAACAAATCATAGAGATAGAACTTGAAACTGCTTTATTGTGTCAAGTTTCAAAGAGCTAGCAAAACCTTGTTTGATTTAGAGTTCCAAATACATGTATCCCTATAGGTGA
Organism: Ictidomys tridecemlineatus; assembly: GCF_052094955.1. NCBI lineage: Eukaryota > Metazoa > Chordata > Mammalia > Rodentia > Sciuridae > Ictidomys > Ictidomys tridecemlineatus. Next base: position 36,717 of record NW_027522488.1, on the reverse strand, counting down.
AAACAGAGTGAAACCTAAAAACGAAAATGGTCACTGCAAACGAACGGTTTAACCTAGAAGAACGAAATTTGGTGAGCCAAGTGGTTTTGGTGTACTGATCATTAACTGAAAGAATCATCAAGATTGGGTGAAAAAATGTTTGCTGAGATTTCAGGAAACTCGTGGTTTTTTGGAAGCTTCGCAACCCCTTTCCATGAAAGATATTTTCGCCAGTCTCTGCTTAGGGATACATCAACAGCAAACAAATCATAGAGATAGAACTTGAAACTGCTTTATTGTGTCAAGTTACAAAGAGCTAGCAAAACCTTGTTTGATTTAGAGTTCCAAATACATGTATCCCTATAGGTGAAAACAGAGTGAAACCTAAAAACGAAAACGGTCACTGCCAACGAACGGTTTAACCTAGAAAAACGAAATTTGGTGAGCCAAGTGGTTTTGGTGTACTGATCATTACCTGAAAGAATCATCAAGATTGGGTGAAAAAATGTTTGCTGAGATTTCAGGAAACTCGTAGTTTTTTGGAAGCTTCGCAACCCCTTTCCATAAAAGATATTTTCGCCAGTCTCGGCTTAGGGCTACATCAACAGCAAACAAACCATAAAGATAGAACTTGAAACTGCTTTATTGTGTACAGTTTCAAAGAGCTAGCACAAACCGTGTTTGATTTAGAGTTCCAAATACATGTATCCCTATAGGAGAAAACAGAGTGAAACCTAAAAACGAAACCGGTTACTGCAAACGAACGGTTTAAACTAGAAGAACGAAATTGGGTGAGCCAAGTGGTTTTGGTGTACTGATCATTACCTGAAACAATCATCAAGATTGGGTGAAAATATGTTTGCTGAGATTTCAGGCAACTCGTAGTTTTTTGGAAGCTTGGCAACCCCTTTCCATGAAAGTGATTTTCGCTTATCTCTGCTTAGGGCTACATCAACAGCAAACAAACCACAGAGATAGAACTTGAAACTGCTTTATTGTGTCAAGTTTCAAAGAGCTAGCACAAACCTTGTTTGATTTAGAGTTCAAATACATGTATCCCTATAGGAGAAAACAGAGTGAAACCTAAAAATGAAAACGGTTACTGCAAACGAACGGTTTAACCTAGAAGAACGAAATTTGGTGAGGCAAGTGATTTTGGTGTACTCATCATTACCTGAAAGAATCATCAAGATTGGGTGAAAAAAATGTGTGCTGAGATTTCAGGAAACTCGTAGTTTTTTGGAAGCTTGGTAACCCCTTTAAATAAAAGTGATTTTCGCCAGTCTCTGCTTAGGGCTACATCAACAGCAAACAAACCATAGAGATAGAACTTGAAACTGCATTATTGTGTCAATTTTCAAAGAGCTAGCACAAACCGTGTTTGATTTAGAGGTCCAAATACATGTATCCCTATAGGAGAAAACAGAGTGAAATCTAAAAATTTTACCGGTTACTGCAAACGAACGGTTTAACCTAAAAGAACGAAATTTGGTGAGCCAAGTGGTTTTGGTGTACTGATCATTACCTGAAGGAATCATCAAGATTGGGTGAAAAAATGTGTGCTGAGATTTCAGGCAACTCGTAGTTTTTTGGAAGCTTGGCAACCCCTTTCTATGAAAGTGATATTCGCCAGTCTCTACTTAGGGCTAGATCAACAGCAAACAAAGCATAGAGAGAGAACTTGAGACTGCTTTATTGTTTCAAGTTTCAAAGAGCTAGCACAAACCGTGTTTGATTTAGAGTTCCAAATACATGTATTCCTATAGGAGAAAACAGAGTGAAACCTAAAAATGAAACCGGTTACTGCAAACGAACGGTTTAACCTAGAAGAACGAAATTTGGTGAGGCAAGTGGTTTTGGTGTACTCATCATTACCTGAAAGAATCATCATTATTGGGTGAAAAAATGTTTGCTGAGATTTCAGGCAACTCGTAGTTTTTTGGAAGCTTGGCAACCTGTTTCCATAAAAGTGATTTTCGCCAGTCTCTGCTTAGGGCTACATCAACAGCAAACAAACCATAGAGATAGAACTTGAAACTGCTTTATTGTGTCAAGTTTCAAAGAGCTAGCAAAACCTTGTTTGATTAAGAGTTCCAAATACATGTATCCCTATAGGTGAAAACAGAGTGAAACCTAAAAACGAAAACGGTCACTGCAAACGAACGGTTTAACCTAGAAGAACGAAATTTGGTGAGCCAAGTGGTTTTTGTGTACTGATCATTACCTGAAAGAATCATCAAGATTGGGTGAAAAAATGTTGGCTGAGATTTCAGGCAACTCGTAGTTTTTTGGAAGCTTCGCAACCCCTTTCCATAAAAGATATTTTCGCCAGTCTCTGCTTAGGGCTACATTAACAGCAAACAAACCATAGAGATAGAACTTGAAACTGCTTTATTGTGTCCAGTTTCAAAGAGCTAGCACAAACCGTGTTTGATTTAGAGTTCCAAATACATGTATCCCTATAGGAGAAAAAAGAGTGAAACCTAAAAATGAAACTGGTTACTGCAAACGAACGGTTTAACCTAGAAGAACGAAATTGGGTGAGCCAAGTGGTTTTGGTGTACTGATCATTACCTGAAAGAATCATCAAGATTGGGTGAAAATATGTTTGCTGAGATTTCAGGCAACTCGTAGTTTTTTGGAAGCTTGGCAACCCCTTTCCATGAAAGTGATGTTCGCCAGTCTCTGCTTAGGGCTACATCAACAGCAAACAAACCATAGAGATAGAACTTGAAACTGCTTTATTGTGTCAAGTTTCAAAGAGCTAGCCCAAATCGTGTTTGATTTAGAGTTCCAAATACATGTATCCCTATAGGAGAAAACAGAGTGAAACCTAAAAATGAAAACGGTTACTGCAAACAAATGGTTTAACCTAGAAGAACGAAATTTGGTGAGCCAAGTGGTTTTGGTGTACTGATCATTACCTGAAAGAATCATCAAGATTGGGTGAAAAAATGTGTGCTGAGATTTCAGGAAACTCGTAGTTTTTTGGAAGCTTGGCAACCCCTTTCCATGAAAGTGATTTTCGCCAGTCTCTGCTTAGGGCTACATCAACAGCAAACAAACCATAGAGAGAGAACTTGAAACTGCTTTATTGTGTCAAGTTTCAAAGAGCTAGCACAAACCGTGTTTGATTTAGAGTTCCAAATACATGTATCCCTATAGAGAAAACAGAGTGAAACCTAAAAATGAAAACGGTTACTGCAAACGAACGGTTTAACCTAGAAGAACGAAATTTGGTGAGGAAAGTGGTTTTGGTGTACTCATCATTACCTGAAAGAATCATCAAGATTGGGTGAAAAAATGTGTGCTGAGATTTCAGGAAACTCGTAGTTTTTTTGAAGCTTGGTAACCCCTTTAGATGAAAGTGATTTTCACCAGTCTCTGCTTAGGGCTACATCAACAGCAAACAAATCATAGAGATAGAACTTGAAACTGCTTTATTGAGTCAAGTTTCAAAGAGCTAGCAAAACCTTGTTTGATTTAGAGTTCCAAATAAATGTATCCCTATAGGTGAAAACAGAGTGAAACCTAAAAACGAAAACGGTCACTGCAAACGAACGGTTTAACCTAGAAGAACGAAATTTGGTGAGCCAAGTGGTTTTGGTTTACTGATCATTACCTGAAAGAATCAACAAGATTGGGTGAAAAAATATTTGCTGAGATTTCAGGCAACTCGTAGTTTTTTGGAAGCTTCGCAACCCCTTTCCATGAAAGATATTTTCGCCAGTCTCTGCTTAGGGCTACATCAACAGCAAAAAAACCATAGAGATAGAACTTGAAACTGCTTTATTGTGTCCAGTTTCAAAGAGCTAGCACAAACCGTGTTTGATTTAGAGTTCCAAATACATGTATCCCTATAGGAGAAAACAGAGTGAAACCTAAAAACGAAACCGGTTACTGCAAACGAACGGTTTAACCTAGAAGAACGAAATTGGGTGAGCCCAGTGGTTTTGGTGTACTGATCATTACCTGAAACAATCATCAAGATTGGGTGAAAATATGTTTGCTGAGATTTCAGGCAACTCGTAGTTTTTTGGAAGCTTGGCAACCCCTTTCCATGAAAGTTATTTTCGCTTATCTCTGCTTAGGGCTACATCAACAGCAAACAAACCATAGAGATAGAACTTGAAACTGCTTTATTGTGTCAAGTTTCAAAGAGATAGCACAAACCTTGTTTGATTTAGAGTTCAAATACATGTATCCCTATAGGAGAAAACAGAGTGAAACCTAAAAATGAAAACGGTTACTGCAAACGAACGGTTTAACCTAGAAGAACGAAATTTGGTGAGGCAAGTGGTTTTGGTGTAGTCATCAACACCTGAATGATCATCAAGATTGGGTGAAAAAATGTTTGCTGAGATTTCAGGCAACTCGTAGTTTTTTGGAAACTTGGCAACCTTTTTCCATGAAAGTGATTTTCGCCAGAAACTGCTTAGGGCTACATCAACAGCAAACAAACCATAGAGATAGAACTTGAAACTGCTTTATTGTGTCAAGTTTCAAAGAGCTAGCACAAACCGTGTTTGATTTAGAGTTCCAAATACATGTATCCCTATAGGAGAAAACAGAGTGAAACCTAAAAATGAAAACGGTTACTGCAAACGAACGGTTTAACCTAGAAGAACGAAATTTGGTGAGCCAATTGGTTTTGGTGTACTGATCATTACCTGAAAGAATCATCAAGATTGGGTGAAAAAATGTTTGCTGAGATTTCAGGCAACTCGTAGTTTTTTGGAAGCTTGGCAACCCCTTTTCATGAAAGTCATGTTCGCCAGTCTCTGCTTAGGGCTACATCAACAGCAAACAAACCATAGAGATAGAACTTGAAACTGCTTTATTGTGTCAAGTTTCAAAGAGCTAGCAAAAAACGTGTTTGATTTAGAGTTCCAAATACATGTATCCCTATAGGAGAAAACAGAGTGAAACCTAAAAATGAAACCGGTTACTGCAAACGAACGGTTTAACCTAGAAGAACGAAATTTGGTGAGCAAAGTGGTTTTGGTGTACTGATCATTACCTGAAAGAATCATCAAGATTGGGTAAAAAAATGTTTGCCGAGATTTCAGGCAACTCGTAGTTTTTTGGAAGCTTAGCAACCCCTTTCCATGAAAGTGATTTTCGCCACTCTCTGCTTAGGGCTACATCAACAGCAAACAAACCATACAGATAGAACTTGAAACTGCTTTATTGTGTCCAGTTTCAAAGAGCTAGCACAAACCGTGTTTGATTTAGAGTTCCAAATACATGTATCCCTATAGGAGAAAAAAGGGTGAAACCTAAAAATGAAACCGGTTACTGCAAATGAACGGTTTAACCTAGAAGAACGAAATTTGGTGAGCCAAGTGGTTTTGGTGTACTGATCATTACCTGAAAGAATCATCACGATTGGGTGAAAAAATGTTTGCTGAGATTTCAGGAAACTCGTAGATTTTTGGAAGCTTAGCAACCCCTTTTCATGAAAGTGATTTTCGCGAGTCTCTCCTTAGGGTTACATAAACAGCAAAAAAACCATAGAGATAGAACTTGAAACTGCTTTATTGTGTCAAGTTTCAAAGAGCTAGCACAAACCGTGTTTGATTTAGAGTTCCAAATACATGTATTCCTATAGGAGAAAACAGAGTGAAACCTAAAAATGTTACCGGTTACTGCAAACGAACGATTTAACCTAGAAGAACGAAATTTGGTGAGGCAAGTGGTTTTGGTGTACTCATCATTACCTAAAAGAATCATCAAGATTGGGTGAAAAAATGTTTGCTGAGATTTCAGGCAACTCGTAGTTTTTTGGAAGCTTGGCAACCTATTTCCATGAAAGTGATTTTTGACAGTCTCTGCTTAGGGCTACATCAACAGCAAACAAACCATAGAGATAGAACTTGAAACTGCTTTATTGTGTCCAGTTTTAAAGAGCTAGCACAAACCATGTTTGATTTAGAGTTCCAAATACATGTATCCCTAAAGGAGAAAACAGAGTGAAACCTAAAAATGAAACTGGTTACTGCAAACGAATGGTTTAACCTAGAAGAACGAAATTTGGTGAGCCAAGTGGTTTCGGTGTACTGATCATTATCTGAAAGAATCATAAAGATTGGGTGAAAAAATGTTTGCTGAGATTTCAGGCAATTCATAGTTTTTTGGAAGCTTAGCAACCCCTTTTCATGAAAGTGATTTTCGCCAGTCTCTGCTTAGGGCTACATAAACAGCAAACAAACCATAGACATAGACCTTGAAACTGCTTTATTGTGTCAAGTTTCAAAGAGCTAGCACAAACCGTGTTTGATTTAGAGTTCCAAATACATGTATCCCTATAGGAGAAAACAGAGTCAAAACTAAAAATGAAAACGGTTACTGCAAACGAACGGTTTAACCTAGAAGAACGAAATTTGGTGAGCCAAGTGGTTTTGGTGTACTGATCATTACCTGAAAGAATCATCAAGATTGGGTGAAAAAACGTTGGCTGAGATTTCAGGCAACTCGTAGTTTTTTGGAAGCTTCGCAACCCCTTTCCATGAAAGATATTTTCGCCAGTCTCTGCTTAGGGCTACATCAACAGCAAACAAACCATAAAGATAGAACTTGAAACTGCTTTATTGTGTCCAGTTTCAAAGAGCTAGCACAAACCGTGTTTGATTTAGAGTTCCAAATACATGTATCCCTATAGAGAAAACAGAGTGAAACCTAAAAATGAAAACGGTTACTTCAAACGAACGGTTTAACCTAGAAGAACGAAATTTGGTGAGGAAAGTGGTTTTGGTGTACTCATCATTACCTGAAAGAATCATCAAGATTGGGTGAAAAAATGTGTGCTGAGATTTCAGGAAACTCGTAGTTTTTTTGAAGCTTGGTAACCCCTTTAGATGAAAGTGATTTTCACCAGTCTCTGCTTAGGGCTACATCAACAGCAAACAAATCATAGAGATAGAACTTGAAACTGCTTTATTGTGTCAAGTTTCAAAGAGCTTGCAAAACCTTGTTTGATTTAGAGTTCCAAATAAATGTATCCCTATAGGTGAAAACAGAGTGAAACCTAAAAACGAAAACGGTCACTGCAAACGAACGGTTTAACCTAGAAGAACGAAATTTGGTGAGCCAAGTGGTTTTGGTTTACTGATCATTACCTGAAAGAATCATCACGATTGGGTGAAAAAATGTTTGCTGAGATTTCAGGAAACTCGTAGATTTTTGGAAGCTTAGCAACCCCTTTTCATGAAAGTGATTTTCGCGAGTCTCTCCTTAGGGTTACATAAACAGCAAAAAAACCATAGAGATAGAACTTGAAACTGCTTTATTGTGTCAAGTTTCAAAGAGCTAGCACAAACCGTGTTTGATTTAGAGTTCCAAATACATGTATTCCTATAGGAGAAAACAGAGTGAAACCTAAAAATGTTACCGGTTACTGCAAACGAACGATTTAACCTAGAAGAACGAAATTTGGTGAGGCAAGTGGTTTTGGTGTACTCATCATTACCTAAAAGAATCATCAAGATTGGGTGAAAAAATGTTTGCTGAGATTTCAGGCAACTCGTAGTTTTTTGGAAGCTTGGCAACCTATTTCCATGAAAGTGATTTTTGACAGTCTCTGCTTAGGGCTACATCAACAGCAAACAAACCATAGAGATAGAACTTGAAACTGCTTTATTGTGTCCAGTTTTAAAGAGCTAGCACAAACCATGTTTGATTTAGAGTTCCAAATACATGTATCCCTAAAGGAGAAAACAGAGTGAAACCTAAAAATGAAACTGGTTACTGCAAACGAATGGTTTAACCTAGAAGAACGAAATTTGGTGAGCCAAGTGGTTTCGGTGTACTGATCATTATCTGAAAGAATCATAAAGATTGGGTGAAAAAATGTTTGCTGAGATTTCAGGCAATTCATAGTTTTTTGGAAGCTTAGCAACCCCTTTTCATGAAAGTGATTTTCGCCAGTCTCTGCTTAGGGCTACATAAACAGCAAACAAACCATAGACATAGACCTTGAAACTGCTTTATTGTGTCAAGTTTCAAAGAGCTAGCACAAACCGTGTTTGATTTAGAGTTCCAAATACATGTATCCCTATAGGAGAAAACAGAGTCAAAACTAAAAATGAAAACGGTTACTGCAAACGAACGGTTTAACCTAGAAGAACGAAATTTGGTGAGCCAAGTGGTTTTGGTGTACTGATCATTACCTGAAAGAATCATCAAGATTGGGTGAAAAAACGTTGGCTGAGATTTCAGGCAACTCGTAGTTTTTTGGAAGCTTCGCAACCCCTTTCCATGAAAGATATTTTCGCCAGTCTCTGCTTAGGGCTACATCAACAGCAAACAAACCATAAAGATAGAACTTGAAACTGCTTTATTGTGTCCAGTTTCAAAGAGCTAGCACAAACCGTGTTTGATTTAGAGTTCCAAATACATGTATCCCTATAGAGAAAACAGAGTGAAACCTAAAAATGAAAACGGTTACTTCAAACGAACGGTTTAACCTAGAAGAACGAAATTTGGTGAGGAAAGTGGTTTTGGTGTACTCATCATTACCTGAAAGAATCATCAAGATTGGGTGAAAAAATGTGTGCTGAGATTTCAGGAAACTCGTAGTTTTTTTGAAGCTTGGTAACCCCTTTAGATGAAAGTGATTTTCACCAGTCTCTGCTTAGGGCTACATCAACAGCAAACAAATCATAGAGATAGAACTTGAAACTGCTTTATTGTGTCAAGTTTCAAAGAGCTTGCAAAACCTTGTTTGATTTAGAGTTCCAAATAAATGTATCCCTATAGGTGAAAACAGAGTGAAACCTAAAAACGAAAACGGTCACTGCAAACGAACGGTTTAACCTAGAAGAACGAAATTTGGTGAGCCAAGTGGTTTTGGTTTACTGATCATTACCTGAAAGAATCATCAAGATTGGGTGAAAAAATGTTTGCTGAGATTTCAGGCAACTCGTAGTTTTTTGGAAGCTTCGCAACCCCTTTCCATGAAAGATATTTTCGCCAGTCTCTGCTTAGGGCTACATCAACAGCAAACAAACCATAGAGATAGAACTTGAAACTGCTTTATTGTGTCCAGTTTCAAAGAGCTAGCACAAACCGTGTTTGATTTAGAGTTCCAAATACATGTATCCCTATAGGAGAAAACAGAGTGAAACCTAAAAACGAAACCGGTTACTGCAAACGAACGGTTTAACCTAGAAGAACGAAATTTGGTGAGGAAAGTGGTTTTGGTGTACTGATCATTACCTGAAACAATCATCAAGATTGGGTGAAAATATGTTTGCTGAGATTTCAGGCAACTCGTAGTTTTTTGGAAGCTTGGCAACCCCTTTCCATGAAAGTTATTTTCGCTTATCTCTGCTTAGGGCTACATCAACAGCAAACAAACCATAGAGATAGAACTTGAAACTGCTTTATTGTGTCAAGTTTCAAAGAGATAGCACAAACCTTGTTTGATTTAGAGTTCAAATACATGTATCCCTATAGGAGAAAACAGAGTGAAACCTAAAAATGAAAACGGTTACTGCAAACGAACGGTTTAACCTAGAAGAACGAAATTTGGTGAGGCAAGTGGTTTTGGTGTAGTCATCATTACCTGAATGATCATCAAGATTGGGTGAAAAAATGTTTGCTGAGATTTCAGGCAACTCGTAGTTTTTTTGAAACTTGGCAACCTTTTTCCATGAAAGTGATTTTCGCCAGAAACTGCTTAGGGCTACATCAACAGCAAACAAACCATAGAGATAGAACTTGAAACTGCTTTATTGTGTCAAGTTTCAAAGAGCTAGCACAAACCGTGTTTGATTTAGAGTTCCAAATACATGTATCCCTATAGGAGAAAACAGGGTGAAACCTAAAAATGAAACCGGTTACTGCAAACGAACGGTTTAACCTAGAAGAACGAAATTTGGTGAGCCAAGTGGTTTTGGTGTACTGATCATTACCTGAAAGAATCATCACGATTGGGTGAAAAATTGTTTGCTGAGATTTCAGGAAACTCGTAGATTTTTGGAAGCTTAGCAACCCCTTTTCATGAAAGTGATTTTCGCGAGTCTCTGCTTAGGGTTACATAAACAGCAAAAAAACCATAGAGATAGAACTTGAAACTGCTTTATTGTGTCAAGTTTCAAAGAGCTAGCACAAACCGTGTTTGATTTAGAGTTCCAAATACATGTATTCCTATAGGAGAAAACAGAGTGAAACCTAAAAATGCTACCGGTTACTGCAAATGAACGATTTAACCTAGAAGAACGAAATTTGGTGAGGCAAGTGGTTTTGGTGTACTCATCATTACCTAAAAGAATCATCAAGATTGGGTGAAAAAATGTTTGCTGAGATTTCAGGCAACTCGTAGTTTCTTGGAAGCTTTTCAACCCCTTTCCATGAAAGTGATTTTCGACAGTCTCTGCTTAGGGCTACATCAACAGCAAACAAACCATAGAGATAGAACTTGAAACTGCTTTATTGTGTCCAGTTTTAAAGAGCTAGCACAAACCATGTTTGATTTAGAGTTCCAAATACATGTATCCCTAAAGGAGAAAACAGAGTGAAACCTAAAAATGAAACTGGTTACTGCAAACGAATGGTTTAACCTAGAAGAACGAAATTTGGTGAGCCAAGTGGTTTCGGTGTACTGATCATTATCTGAAAGAATCATAAAGATTGGGTGAAAAAATGTTTGCTGAGATTTCAGGCAATTCATAGTTTTTTGGAAGCTTAGCAACCCCTTTTCATGAAAGTGATTTTCGCCAGTCTCTGCTTAGGGCTACATAAACAGCAAACAAACCATAGACATAGACCTTGAAACTGCTTTATTGTGTCAAGTTTCAAAGAGCTAGCACAAACCGTGTTTGATTTAGAGTTCCAAATACATGTATCCCTATAGGAGAAAACAGAGTCAAAACTAAAAATGAAAACGGTTACTGCAAACGAACGGTTTAACCTAGAAGAACGAAATTTGGTGAGCCAAGTGGTTTTGGTGTACTGATCATTACCTGAAAGAATCATCAAGATTGGGTGAAAAAATGTGTGCTGAGATTTCAGGAAACTCGTAGTTTTTTGGAAGCTTGGCAACCCCTTTCCATGAAAGTGATTTTCGCCAGTCTCTGCTTAGGGCTACATCAACAGCAAACAAACCATAGAGATAGAACTTGAAACTGCTTTATTGTGTCAAGTTTCAAAGAGCTAGCACAAACCGTGTTTGATTTAGAGTTCCAAATACATGTATCCCTATAGAGAAAACAGAGTGAAACCTAAAAATGAAAACGGTTACTGCAAACGAACGGTTTAACCTAGAAGAACGAAATTTGGTGTGGAAAGTGGTTTTGTTGTACTCATCATTACCTGAAAGAATCATCAAGATTGGGTGAAAAAATGTGTGCTGAGATTTCAGGAAACTCGTAGTTTTTTTGAAGCTTGGTAACCCCTTTAGATGAAAGTGATTTTCACCAGTCTCTGCTTAGGGCTACATCAACAGCAAACAAATCATAGAGATAGAACTTGAAACTGCTTTATTGTGTCAAGTTTCAAAGAGCTAGCAAAACCTTGTTTGATTTAGAGTTCCAAATAAATGTATCCCTATAGGTGAAAACAGAGTGAAACCTAAAAACGAAAACGGTCACTGCAAACGAACGGTTTAACCTAGAAGAACGAAATTTGGTGAGCCAAGTGGTTTTGGTTTACTGATCATTACCTGAAAGAATCATCAAGATTGGGTGAAAAAAATGTTTGCTGAGATTTCAGGCAACTCGTAGTTTTTTGGAAGCTTCGCAACCCCTTTCCATGAAAGATATTTTCGCCAGTCTCTGCTTAGGGCTACATCAACAGCAAACAAACCATAGAGATAGAACTTGAAACTGCTTTATAGTGTCAAGTTTCAAAGAGCTAGCACAAACCGTGTTTGATTTAGAGTTCCAAACACATGTATCCCTATAGATGAAAACAGAGTGAAACCTAAAAAGGAAACCGGTTACTGCAAACGAACGGTTTAAACTAGAAGAACGAAATTGGGTGAGCCAAGTGGTTTTGGTGTACTGATCATTACCTGAAACAATCATCAAGATTGGGTGAAAATATGTTTGCTGAGATTTCAGGCAACTCGTAGTTTTTTGGAAGCTTGGCAACCCCTTTCCATGAAAGTTATTTTCGCTTATCTCTGCTTAGGGCTACATCAACAGCAAACAAACCATAGAGATAGAACTTGAAACTGCTTTATTGTGTCAAGTTTCAAAGAGATAGCACAAACCTTGTTTGATTTAGAGTTCAAATACATGTATCCCTATAGGAGAAAACAGAGTGAAACCTAAAAATGAAAACGGTTACTGCAAACGAACGGTTTAACCTAGAAGAACGAAATTTGGTGAGGCAAGTGGTTTTGGTGTAGTCATCATTACCTGAATGATCATCAAGATTGGGTGAAAAAATGTTTGCCGAGATTTCAGGCAACTCGTAGTTTTTTGGAAACTTGGCAACCTTTTTCCATGAAAGTGATTTTCGCCAGAAACTGCTTAGGGCTACATCAACAGCAAACAAACCATAGAGATAGAACTTGAAACTGCTTTATTGTGTCAAGTTTCAAAGAGCTAGCACAAACCGTGTTTGATTTAGAGTTCCAAATACATGTATCCCTATAGGAGAAAACAGAGTGAAACCTAAAAATGAAAACGGTTACTGCAAACGAACAGTTTAACCTAGAAGAACGAAATTGGGTGAGCCAAGTGGTTTTGGTGTACTGATCATTACCTGAAAGAATCATCAAGATTGGGTGAAAAAATGTTTGCTCAGATTTCAGGCTACTCGTAGTTTTTTGGAAGCTTGGCAACCCCTTTAAATGAAAGTGATTTTCGCCAGTCTCTGCTTAGGGCTACATCAACAGCAAAGAAACCATAGAGATAGAACTTGAAACTGCTTTATTGTGTCAAGTTTCAAAGAGCTAGCACAAACCGTGTTTGATTTAGAGTTCCAAATACATGTATCCCTATAGGAGAAAACAGAGTGAAACCTAAAAATTAAACCGGTTACTGCAAACGAACGGTTTAACCTAGAAGAACGAAATTTGGTGAGCCAAGTGCTTTTGGTATACTGATCATTACCTGAAAGAATCATCAAGATTGGGTGAAAAAATGTTTGCTGAGATTTCAGGCAACTCGTAGTTTTTTGGAAGCTTGGCAATGCCTTTCTATGGAAGTCATGTCCGCCAGTCTCTGCTTAGGGCTACATCAACAGAAAACAAACCATAGAGATAGAACTGGAAACTGCTTTATTGTGTCAAGTTTCAAAGAGCTAGCACAAACCATGTTTGATTTAGAGTTCAAAATACATGTATCCCTATAGGAGAAAACAGAGTGAAACCTAAAAATTAAACCGGTTACTGCAAATGAACGGTTTAACCTACAAGAACCAAATTGGGTGAGCCAAGTGGATTCAGTGTACTGATCATTACCTGAAAGAATCATCAAGATTGGGTGAAAAAATGTTTGCTGAGATTTCAGGCAACTCGTAGTTTTTTGGAAGCTTTGCAACCCCTTTCCATGAAAGTGATTTTCCGCAGTCTCTTCTTAGGGCTACATCAACAGGAAACAAACCATAGAGATAGAACTTGAAACTGCTTTATTGTGTCAAGTTTCAAAGAGCTAGCACAAACCGTGTTTGATTTAGAGTTCCAAATACATGTAACCCTATAGGAGAAAACAGAGTAAAACCTAAAAATGAAACCGGTTACTGCAAACGAACAGTTGAACCTAGAAGAACGAAATTTGGTGAGCCAAGTGGTTTTGGTATACTCATCATTCCTTGAAAGAATCATCAAGATTGGGTGAAAAAATGTTTGCTGAGATTTCAGGAAACTCGTAGTTTTTTGGAAGCTTCGCAACCCCTTTCCATGAAAGTGATTTTCGCCAGTCTCTGCTTAGGGCTACATCAACAGCAAACAAAGCATAGAGAGAGAACTTGAAAATGATTTATTGTGTCAAGTTTCATAGAGCTAGCACAAACCGTCTTTGATTTAGAGTTCCAAATACATGTATCCCTATAGGAGAAAACAGAGTGTAACCTAAAAATCAAAACGGTTACTGCAAACGAACGGTTTAACTTAGAAGAACGAAATTTGGTGAGCCAAGTGGTATTGGTATACTGATCATTACCTGAAAGAATCATCAAGATGGGGTGAAAAAATGTTTGCTGAGATTTCAGGAAACACGTAGTTTTTTGGAATCTTGGCAACCCCTTTAAATGAAAGTGATTTTCGCCAGTCTCTGCTTAGGGCTACATCAACAGCAAACAAACCATAGAGATAGAACTTGAAACTGCTTTATTGTGTCAAGTTTCAAAGAGCTAGCACAAACCGTGTTTGATTTAGAGTTCCAAATACATGTATCCCTATAGGAGAAAACAGAGTGAAACCTAAAAATGAAAACGGTTATTGCAAACGAACGGTTTAACCTAGAAGACCATAATTTGGTGAGCCAAGTGGTTTTGGTGTACTCATCATTACCTGAAAAAATCATCAAGATTGGGTGAAAAAATGTTTGCTGAGATTTCAGGCAACTCGTAGTTTTTTGGAAGCTTCGCAACCCCTTTCCATGAAAGTGATTTTCGCCAGTCTCTGCTTAGTGCTACATCAACAGCAAACAAAGCATAGAGAGAGAACTTGAAATTGATTTATTGTGTCAAGTTTCAAAGAGCTAGCACAAACCGTGTTTGATTTAGAGTTCCAAATACATGTATCCCTATAGAAGAAAACAGAGTGAAACCTAAAAATGAAACCGGTTACTGCAAACCAACGGTTTAACCTAGAAGAACGAAATTGGGTGAGCTAAGTGGTTTTGGTGTACTGATCATTACCTGAATGATCATCAAGATTGGGTGAAAAAATGTTTGTTGAGATTTCAGGCAACTCGTAGTTTTTGGAAACTTGGCAACCTTTTAACATGAAAGTGATTTTAGCCAGAAACTGCTTAGGGCTACATCAACAGCAAACAAACCATAGAGATAGAACTTGAAACTGCTTTATTGTGTCAAGTTTCAAAGAGCTAGCACAAACCGTGTTTGATTTAGAGTTCCAAATACATGTATCCCTATAGGAGAAAACAGAGTGAAACCTAAAAATGAAACCGGTTACTGCAAACGAACGGTTTAACCTAGAGGAACGAAATTTGGTGAGCCAAATGGTTTTGGTGTACTGTTCATTACCTGAAAGAATCATCAAGTTTGGGTGAAAAAATGTTTGCTGAGATTTCAGGCTACTCGTAGTTTTTTGGAAGCTTGGCAACCCCTTTAAATGAAAGTGATTTTCGCCAGTCTCTGCTTAGGGCTACATCAACAGCAAAGAAACCATAGAGATAGAACTTGAAACTGCTTTATTGTGTCAAGTTTCAAAGAGCTAGCACAAACCGTGTTTGATTTAGAGTTCCAAATACATATATCCCTATAGGAGAAAACAGAGTGAAACCTAAAAATGAAACCGGTTACTGCAAACGAACGGTTTAACCTAGAGAAACGAAATTTGGAGAGCCAAGTGGTTTTGGTGTACTGATTATTACCTGAAAGAATCATCAAGATTGGGTGAAAAAATGTTTGCTGAGATTTCAGGCAACTCGTAGTTTTTTGGAAGCTTGGCAACCCCTTTCCATGAAAGTCATTTTCGCCAGTCTCTGCTTAGTGCTACATCAACAGCAAACAAACCATAGAGATAGAACTTGAAACTGCTTTATTGTGTAAAGTTTCAAAGAGCTAGCACAAACCGTGTTTGATTTAGAGTTCCAAATACATGTATCCCTATAGGAGAAAACAGAGTGAAATCTAAAAATGAAACCGGTTACTGCAAACGAATGGTTTAACCTAGATGAACGAAATTTGGTGAGCCAAGTGGTATTGGTATACTGATCATTACCTGAAAGAACCATCAAGATTGGGTGAAAAAATGTTTGCTGAGATTTCAGGCAACACGTAGTTTTTTGGAAGCTTGGCAACCCCTTTAAATGAAAGTGATTTTCGCCAGTCTCTCCTTAGGGCTACATCAACAGCCAACAAACCATAGAGATAGAACTGAAAACTGCTTTATTGTGTCAAGTTTCAAAGAGCTAGCACAAACCGTGTTTGATTTAGAGTTCCAAATACATGTATCCCTATAGGAGAAAGCAGAGTGAAACCTAAAAATGAAACTGGTTACTGCAAACGAACGGTTTAACCTAGAAGAACGAAATTGGGTGAGCTAAGTGGTTTTGGTGTACTGATCATTACCTGAATGATCATCAAGATTGGGTGAAAAAATGTTTGCTGAGATTTCAGGCAACTCGTAGTTTTTTGGAAACTTGGCAACCTTTTTCCATGAAAGTGATTTTCGCCAGAAACTGCTTAGGGCTAGATCAACAGCAAAGAAACCATAGAGATAGAACTTGAAACTGCTTTATTGTGTCAAGTTTCAAAGAGCTAGCACAAACCGTGTTTGATTTAGAGTTCCAAATACATGTATCCCTATAGGAGAATACAGAGTGAAACCTAAAAATGAAAACGGTTACTGCAAACGAACGGTTTAACCTAGAAGAACGAAATTGGGTGAGCCAAGTGGTTTTGGTGTACTGATCATTACCTGAAAGAATCATCAAGATTGGGTGAAAAAATGTTTGCTGAGATTTCAGGCTACTCGTAGTTTTTTGGAAGCTTGGCAACCCCTTTAAATGAAAGTGATTTTCGCCAGTCTCTGCTTAGGGCTACATCAACAGCAAAGAAACCATAGAGATAGAACTTGAAACTGCTTTATTTTGTCAAGTTTCAAAGAGCTAGCACAAACCGTGTTTGATTTAGAGTTCCAAATACATGTATCCCTATAGGAGAAAAGAGTGAAACCTAAAAATGAAAATGGTTACTGCAAACGAACGGTTTAACCTAGAAGAACGAAATTTGCTGAGCCAAGTGGTATTGGTATACTGATCATTACCTGAAAGAATCATCAAGATTGGGTGAAAAAATGTTTGCTGAGATTTCAGGCAACTCGTAGTTTTTTGGAAGCTTAGCAACCCCTTTCCATGAAAGTGATTTTCGCCAGTCTCTGCTTAGGGCTACATCAACAGCAAACAAAGCATAGAGAGAGAACTTGAAATTGATTTATTGTGTCAAGTTTCAAAGAGCTAGCACAAACCGTGTTTGATTTAGAGTTCCAAATACATGTATCCCTATAGGAGAAAACAGAGTGACACCTAAAAATGTAACCGGTTACTGCAAACGACAGGTTTAACCTAGAAGAACGAAATTTGGTGAACCAAGTGGTTTTGGTGTACTGATCATTACCTGAAAGAATCATCAAGATTGGGTGAAAAAATGTTGGCTGAGATTTCAGGCAACTCGTTGTTTTTTGGAAGCTTGGCAACCCCTTTTCATGAAAGTGATTTTCCCCAGTCTCTCCTTAGGGCAACATCAACAGCAAACAAACCATAGAGATAGAACTTGAAACTGCTTTATTGTGTCAAGTTTCAAAGAGCTAGCACAAACCGTGTTTGATTTAGAGTTCCAAATACATGTATCCCTATAGGAGAAAACAGAGTAAAACCTAAAAATGAAACCGGTTACTGCAACGAACGGTTTAATCTAGACGAACGAAATTTGGTGAGCCAAGTGGTTTTGGTGTACTCATCATTACCTGAAAGAATCATCAAGATTGGGTGAAAAAATGTTTGCTGATATTTCAGGCAACTCGTATTTTTTGGAAACTTGACAACCCCTTTCCATGAAAGTCATGTTCGCCAGTCTCTGCTTAGGGCTACATCAACAGCAAACAAACCATAGAGATAGATCCTGAAACTGCTTTATTGTGTCAAGTTTCAAAGAGCTAGCACAAACCGTGTTTGATTTAGAGTTCCAAATACATGTATCCCTATAGGAGAAAACAGAGTGAAACCTAAAAATTAAACCGGTTACTGCAAACGAACGGTTTAACCTAGAAGAACGAAATTTGGTGAGCCAAGTGCTTTTGGTATACTGATCATTACCTGAAAGAATCATCAAGATTGGGTGAAAAAATGTTTGCTGAGATTTCAGGCAACTCGTAGTTTTTTGGAAGCTTGGCAATGCCTTTCTATGGAAGTCATGTCCGCCAGTCTCTGCTTAGGGCTACATCAACAGAAAACAAACCATAGAGATAGAACTGGAAACTGCTTTATTGTGTCAAGTTTCAAAGAGCTAGCACAAACCATGTTTGATTTAGAGTTCAAAATACATGTATCCCTATAGGAGAAAACAGAGTGAAACCTAAAAATTAAACCGGTTACTGCAAATGAACGGTTTAACCTACAAGAACCAAATTGGGTGAGCCAAGTGGATTCAGTGTACTGATCATTACCTGAAAGAATCATCAAGATTGGGTGAAAAAATGTTTGCTGAGATTTCAGGCAACTCGTAGTTTTTTGGAAGCTTTGCAACCCCTTTCCATGAAAGTGATTTTCCGCAGTCTCTTCTTAGGGCTACATCAACAGGAAACAAACCATAGAGATAGAACTTGAAACTGCTTTATTGTGTCAAGTTTCAAAGAGCTAGCACAAACCGTGTTTGATTTAGAGTTCCAAATACATGTAACCCTATAGGAGAAAACAGAGTAAAACCTAAAAATGAAACCGGTTACTGCAAACGAACAGTTGAACCTAGAAGAACGAAATTTGGTGAGCCAAGTGGTTTTGGTATACTCATCATTCCTTGAAAGAATCATCAAGATTGGGTGAAAAATGTTTGCTGAGATTTCAGGAAACTCGTAGTTTTTTGGAAGCTTCGCAACCCCTTTCCATGAAAGTGATTTTCGCCAGTCTCTGCTTAGGGCTACATCAACAGCAAACAAAGCATAGAGAGAGAACTTGAAAATGATTTATTGTGTCAAGTTTCATAGAGCTAGCACAAACCGTCTTTGATTTAGAGTTCCAAATACATGTATCCCTATAGGAGAAAACAGAGGTGTAACCTAAAAATCAAAACGGTTACTGCAAACGAACGGTTTAACTTAGAAGAACGAAATTTGGTGAGCCAAGTGGTATTGGTATACTGATCATTACCTGAAAGAATCATCAAGATGGGGTGAAAAAATGTTTGCTGAGATTTCAGGAAACACGTAGTTTTTTGGAATCTTGGCAACCCCTTTAAATGAAAGTGATTTTCGCCAGTCTCTGCTTAGGGCTACATCAACAGCAAACAAACCATAGAGATAGAACTTGAAACTGCTTTATTGTGTCAAGTTTCAAAGAGCTAGCACAAACCGTGTTTGATTTAGAGTTCCAAATACATGTATCCCTATAGGAGAAAACAGAGTGAAACCTAAAAATGAAAACGGTTATTGCAAACGAACGGTTTAACCTAGAAGACCATAATTTGGTGAGCCAAGTGGTTTTGGTGTACTCATCATTACCTGAAAAAATCATCAAGATTGGGTGAAAAAATGTTTGCTGAGATTTCAGGCAACTCGTAGTTTTTTGGAAGCTTCGCAACCCCTTTCCATGAAAGTGATTTTCGCCAGTCTCTGCTTAGTGCTACATCAACAGCAAACAAAGCATAGAGAGAGAACTTGAAATTGATTTATTGTGTCAAGTTTCAAAGAGCTAGCACAAACCGTGTTTGATTTAGAGTTCCAAATACATGTATCCCTATAGAAGAAAACAGAGTGAAACCTAAAAATGAAACCGGTTACTGCAAACCAACGGTTTAACCTAGAAGAACGAAATTGGGTGAGCTAAGTGGTTTTGGTGTACTGATCATTACCTGAATGATCATCAAGATTGGGTGAAAAAATGTTTGTTGAGATTTCAGGCAACTCGTAGTTTTTTGGAAACTTGGCAACCTTTTAACATGAAAGTGATTTTAGCCAGAAACTGCTTAGGGCTACATCAACAGCAAACAAACCATAGAGATAGAACTTGAAACTGCTTTATTGTGTCAAGTTTCAAAGAGCTAGCACAAACCGTGTTTGATTTAGAGTTCCAAATACATGTATCCCTATAGGAGAAAACAGAGTGAAACCTAAAAATGAAACCGGTTACTGCAAACGAACGGTTTAACCTAGAGGAACGAAATTGGTGAGCCAAATGGTTTTGGTGTACTGTTCATTACCTGAAAGAAATCATCAAGTTTGGGTGAAAAAATGTTTGCTGAGATTTCAGGCTACTCGTAGTTTTTTGGAAGCTTGGCAACCCCTTTAAATGAAAGTGATTTTCGCCAGTCTCTGCTTAGGGCTACATCAACAGCAAAGAAACCATAGAGATAGAACTTGAAACTGCTTTATTGTGTCAAGTTTCCAAAGAGCTAGCACAAACCGTGTTTGATTTAGAGTTCCAAATACATATATCCCTATAGGAGAAAACAGAGTGAAACCTAAAAATGAAACCGGTTACTGCAAACGAACGGTTTAACCTAGAGAAACGAAATTTGGAGAGCCAAGTGGTTTTGGTGTACTGATTATTACCTGAAAGAATCATCAAGATTGGGTGAAAAAATGTTTGCTGAGATTTCAGGCAACTCGTAGTTTTTTGGAAGCTTGGCAACCCCTTTCCATGAAAGTCATTTTCGCCAGTCTCTGCTTAGTGCTACATCAACAGCAAACAAACCATAGAGATAGAACTTGAAACTGCTTTATTGTGTAAAGTTTCAAAGAGCTAGCACAAACCGTGTTTGATTTAGAGTTCCAAATACATGTATCCCTATAGGAGAAAACAGAGTGAAATCTAAAAATGAAACCGGTTACTGCAAACGAATGGTTTAACCTAGATGAACGAAATTTGGTGAGCCAAGTGGTATTGGTATACTGATCATTACCTGAAAGAACCATCAAGATTGGGTGAAAAAATGTTTGCTGAGATTTCAGGCAACACGTAGTTTTTTGGAAGCTTGGCAACCCCTTTAAATGAAAGTGATTTTCGCCAGTCTCTCCTTAGGGCTACATCAACAGCCAACAAACCATAGAGATAGAACTGAAAACTGCTTTATTGTGTCAAGTTTCAAAGAGCTAGCACAAACCGTGTTTGATTTAGAGTTCCAAATACATGTATCCCTATAGGAGAAAGCAGAGTGAAACCTAAAAATGAAACTGGTTACTGCAAACGAACGGTTTAACCTAGAAGAACGAAATTGGGTGAGCTAAGTGGTTTTGGTGTACTGATCATTACCTGAATGATCATCAAGATTGGGTGAAAAAATGTTTGCTGAGATTTCAGGCAACTCGTAGTTTTTTGGAAACTTGGCAACCTTTTTCCATGAAAGTGATTTTCGCCAGAAACTGCTTAGGGCTAGATCAACAGCAAAGAAACCATAGAGATAGAACTTGAAACTGCTTTATTGTGTCAAGTTTCAAAGAGCTAGCACAAACCGTGTTTGATTTAGAGTTCCAAATACATGTATCCCTATAGGAGAATACAGAGTGAAACCTAAAAATGAAAACGGTTACTGCAAACGAACGGTTTAACCTAGAAGAACGAAATTGGGTGAGCCAAGTGGTTTTGGTGTACTGATCATTACCTGAAAGAATCATCAAGATTGGGTGAAAAAATGTTTGCTGAGATTTCAGGCTACTCGTAGTTTTTTGGAAGCTTGGCAACCCCTTTAAATGAAAGTGATTTTCGCCAGTCTCTGCTTAGGGCTACATCAACAGCAAAGAAACCATAGAGATAGAACTTGAAACTGCTTTATTTTGTCAAGTTTCAAAGAGCTAGCACAAACCGTGTTTGATTTAGAGTTCCAAATACATGTATCCCTATAGGAGAAAAGAGTGAAACCTAAAAATGAAAATGGTTACTGCAAACGAACGGTTTAACCTAGAAGAACGAAATTTGCTGAGCCAAGTGGTATTGGTATACTGATCATTACCTGAAAGAATCATCAAGATTGGGTGAAAAAATGTTTGCTGAGATTTCAGGCAACTCGTAGTTTTTTGGAAGCTTAGCAACCCCTTTCCATGAAAGTGATTTTCGCCAGTCTCTGCTTAGGGCTACATCAACAGCAAACAAAGCATAGAGAGAGAACTTGAAATTGATTTATTGTGTCAAGTTTCAAAGAGCTAGCACAAACCGTGTTTGATTTAGAGTTCCAAATACATGTATCCCTATAGGAGAAAACAGAGTGACACCTAAAAATGTAACCGGTTACTGCAAACGACAGGTTTAACCTAGAAGAACGAAATTTGGTGAACCAAGTGGTTTTGGTGTACTGATCATTACCTGAAAGAATCATCAAGATTGGGTGAAAAAATGTTTGCTGATATTTCAGGCAACTCGTATTTTTTTGGAAACTTGACAACCCCTTTCCATGAAAGTCATGTTCGCCAGTCTCTGCTTAGGGCTACATCAACAGCAAACAAACCATAGAGATAGATCCTGAAACTGCTTTATTGTGTCAAGTTTCAAAGAGCTAGCACAAACCGTGTTTGATTTAGAGTTCCAAATACATGTATCCCTATAGGAGAAAACAGAGTGAAACCTAAAAATGAAACCGGTTACTGCAAACGAACGGTTTCACCTAGATGAACGAAATTTGGTGAGCCATGTGGTTTTGGTGAACTGATCATTACCTGAAAGAATCATCAAGATTGGGTAAAAAATGTTTGCTGAGATTTCAGGCAACTCGTAGTTTTTTGGAAGCTTTTCAACCCCTTTCCATGAAAGTGATTTTCGCCAGTCTCTGCTTAGAGCTACATCAACAGCAAACAAAGCATAGAGAGAGATCTTGAAACTGCTTTATTGTGTCAAGTTTCAAAGAGCTAGCACAAACCGTGTTTGATTTAGAGTTCCAAATACATGTATCCCTATAGGAGAAAACAGAGTGAAACCTAAAAATGAAACCGGTTACTACAAAACGAACGGTTTAACCTAGAAGAACGAAATTTGGTGAGCCAAGTGGTATTGGTATACTGATCATTACCTGAAAGAATCATCAAGATTGTGTGAAAAAAGGTTTGCTGAGATTTCAGGCAACTCGTAGATTTTTGGAAGCTTGGCAACCCCTTTAAATGAAAGTGATTTTCGCCAGTCTCTTCTTAGAGCTACATCAACAGCAAACAAACCATAGAGATAGAACTGGAAACTGCTTTATTGTGTCTAGTTTCAAAGAGCTAGCACAAACCGTGTTTGATTTAGAGTTCCAAATACATGTATCCCTATAGGAGAAAACAGAGTGAAACCTAAAAATGAAAACGGTTACTGCAAACGAATGGTTTAACATAGAAGAACGAAATATGTTGAGCCAAGTGGTTTTGGTGTACTGATCATTACCTGAAAGAATCATCAAGATTGGGTGAAAAAATGTTTGCTGAGATTTCAGGCAACTCGTAGTTTTTTGGAAGCTTGGCAACCCCTTTCCATGAAAGTGATTTTCGCCAGTCTCTGCTTAGGGCTACATCAACAGCAAACAAACCATAGAGATAGAACTTGAAACTGCTTTACTGAGTCAAGTTCCAAAGAGCTAGCACAAACCGTGTTTGATTTAGAGTTCCAAATACATGTGTCCCTATAGGAGAATACAGAGTGAAACCTAAAAACGAAAACGGTAACTGCAAACGAACGGTTTAACCTAGAAGAACGAAATTTGGTGAGCCAAGTGGTTTTGGTGTACTGATCATTACCTGAAAGAATCATCATGATTGGGTGAAAAAATGTTGGCTGAGATTTAAGGCAACTCGTAGTTTTTTGGAAGCTTGGCAACCAATTTCCATGAGAGTGATTCACGCCAGTCCTTGCTCAGGGCTACATCAACAGCAAACAAACCATAGAGATAGAACTTGAAACTGCTTTATTTTTCAAGTTTCAAAGAGCTAACACAAACCGTGTTTGATTTAGAGTTCCAAATACATGTATCCGTATAGGAGAAAACAGAGTGAAACCTAAAAATGAAAACGGTTACTGCAAACGAACAGTTTAAAAGAGAAGAACGAAATATGGTGAGCCAAGTGGTTTTGGTGTACTGATCATTACCTGAAATAATCATCAAGATTGGGTCAAAAAATGTTGGCTGAGATTTCAGGCAACTCGTAGTTTTCTGGAAGCTTGGCAACCCCTTTCCATGAAAATGATTTTCGCCAGTCTCTGCTTAGGGCTACATCAACAGCAAACAAACCATAGAGATAGAACTTGAAACTGCTTTATTGTGTCAAGTTTCAAAGAGCTAGCACAAACCGTGTTTGATTTAGAGTTCCAAATACATGTATCCCAATAGGAGAAAACAGTGTGAAACCTAAAAATGAAAACGGTTACTGCAAACGAACAGTTTAAACTAGAAAAACGAAATATGGTGAGCCTAGTGGTTTTGGTGTACTGATCATTACCTGAAAGAATCATCAAGATTGGGTGAAAAAATGTTTGCTGAGATTTCAGGCAACTCGTAGTTTTTTGGAAGCTTGGCAACCCCTTTCCATGAAAGTGATTTTCGCCCGTCTCTGCTTAGGGCTACATCAACAGCAAACAAACCATAGAGATAGAACTTGAAACTGCTTTATTGTGTCAAGTTTCAAAGAGCTAGCACAAACCGTGTTTGATTTAGAGTTCCAAATACATGTATCCCTATAGGAGAAAACAGAGTGAAACATAAAAATGAAAACGGTTACTGCAAACGAACGGTTTAACCTAGAAGAACGAAATTTGGTGAGCAAAGTGGTTTTGGTGTACTCATACTACCTGAAAGAATCATCAACATTGGTTGAAAAAATGTTGGCTGAGATTTCAGGCAACTCGGAGTTATTTGGAAGCTTGGCAACCCCTTTCCATGAAAGTGATTTTCGCCAGTCTCTGCTTAGGGCTACACCAACAGCAAACAAACCATACAGATAGAACTTGAAACTGCTTTATTGTGTCAAGTTTCAAAGAGCTAGCACAAACCGTGTTTGATTTAGAGTTCCAAATACATGTATCCCTATAGGAGAAAACAGAGTGAAACCTAAAAATGAAAACGGTTACTGCAAACGAACGGTTTAACCTAGAAAAACGAAATTTGGTGAGCCAAGTGGTTTTGGTGTACTGATCATTACCTAAAAGAATCATCAAGATTGGGTGAAAAAATGTTGGCTGAGATTTCAGGCAACTCGTAGTTTTTTGGAAGCTTGGCAACCCCTTTCCATGAAAGTGATTTTCTCCAGTCTCTGCTTAGGGCTACATCAACAGCAAACAAACCATAGAGATAGAACTTGAAACTGCTTTACTGTGTCAAGTTTCAAAGAGCTAACACAAACCGTGTTTGATTTAGAGTTCCAAATACATGTATCCCTATAGGAGAAAACAGAGTGAAACCTAAAAATGAAAACGGCTACTCCAAACGAACGGTTTAACCTAGAAGAACTAAATTTGGTGATCCAAGTGGTTTTGGTGTACTGATCATTACCTGAAAGAATCATCAAGATTGGGTGAAAAAATGTTGGCTGATATTTCAGGCAACTCGTAGTTTTTTGGAAGCTTGGCAACCCCTTTCCCTGAAAGTGATTTTCGCCAGTCTCTGCTTAGGGCTACATCAACAGCAAACAAAACATAGAGTCAGAACTTGAAACTGCTTTATTTTGTCAAGTTTCAAAGAGCTACCACAAACCGTGTTTGATTTAGAGTTCCAAATACATGTATCCCTATAGGAGAAAACAGAGTGAAACCAAAAAATGAAAACGGATACTGCAAACGAACAGTTTAACCTAGAAGAACGAAATACGGTGAGACAAGTGGTTTTGGTGTACTGATCATTACCTGAAAGAATCATCAAGATTGGGTCTAAAAATGTTGGCTGAGATTTCAGGCAACTCGTAGTTTTTTGGAAGCTTGGCAACCCCTTTCCATGAAAGTGATTTTCGCCAGTCTCTGCTTAGGGCTACATCAACAGCAAACAAACCATACAGATAGAACTTGAAACTGCTTTATTGTGTCAAGTTTCAAAGAGCTAGCACGAACCGTGTTTGATTTAGAGTTCCAAATACATGTATCCCTATAGGAGAAAACAGAGTGAAACCTAAAAATGAAAACGGTTACTGCAAACGAACGGTTTAACCTAGAAGAACGAAATTTGGTGAGCCAAGTGGTTTTGGTGTACTGATCATTACCTAGAAGAATCATCAAGATTGGGTGAAAAAATGTTTGCTGAGATTTCAGGCAACTCGTAGTTTTTTGGAAGCTTGGCAACCCCTTTAAATGAAAGTGATTTTCTCCAGTCTCTGCTTAGGGCTACATCAACAGCAAACAAACCATAGAGATAGAACTTGAAACTGCTTTATTGTGTCAAGTTTCAAAGAGCTAGCACAAACCGTGTTTGATTTAGAGTTCCAAATACATGTATCCCTATAGGAGAAAACAGAGTAAAACCTAAAAATGAAACCGGTTACTGCAAACGAACGGTTTAACCTAGACGAACGAAATTTGGTGAGCCAAGGGGTTTTGGTGTACTCATCATTACCTGAAAGAATCATCAAGATTGGGTGAAAAAATGTTTGCTGAGATTTCAGGCAACTCGTATTTTTTTGGAAACTTGACAACCCCTTTCCATGAAAGTCATGTTCGCCAGTCTCTGCTTAGGGCTACATCAACGGCAAACAAACCATAGAGATAGATCTTGAAACTGCTTTATTGTGTCAAGTTTCAAAGAGCTAGCACAAACCGTGTTTGATTTAGAGTTCCAAATACATGTATCCCTATAGGAGAAAACAGAGTGAAATCTAAAAATGAAACCGGTTACTGCAAACGAACGGTTTCACCTAGATGAACGAAATTTGGTGAGCCAAGTGGTTTTGGTGAACTGATCATTACCTGAAAGAATCATCAAGATTGCGTAAAAAATGTTTGCTGAGATTTCAGGCAACTCGTAGTTTTTTGGAAGCTTCGCAACCCCTTTCCATGAAAGTGATTTTCGCCAGTCTCTGCTTAGAGCTACATCAACAGCAAACAAAGCATAGAGAGAGATCTTGAAACTGCTTTATTGTGTCAAGTTTCAAAGAGCTAGCACAAACCGTGTTTGATTTAGAGTTCCAAATACATGTATCCCTATAGGAGAAAACAGAGTGAAACCTAAAAATGAAACCGGTTACTACAAAACGAACGGTTTAACCTAGAAGAACGAAATTTGGTGAGCCAAGTGTTTTTGGTGTACTGATCATTACCTGAAAGAATCATCAAGATTGGGTGAAAAAATGTTTGCTGAGATTTCAGGAAACTCGTAGTTTTTTGGAAGCTTAGTAACCCCTTTTCATGAAAGTGATTTTCGACAGTCTCTGCTTAGGGCTACATCAACAGCAAACAAACCATAGAGATAGAACTTGAAACTGCTTTATTGTGTCAAGTTTCAAAGAAATAGCACAAACCGTGTTTGATTTAGAGTTCCAAATACATGTATCCCTATAGGAGAAAACAGAGTGAAACCTAAAAATGAAAACGGTTACTGCCAACGAACGGTTTAACCTAGAAGAACGAAATTTGGTGAGCCAAGTGGTATTGGTATACTGATCATTACCTGAAAGAATCATCAAGATTGTGTGAAAAAAGGTTTGCTGAGATTTCAGGCAACTCGTAGATTTTTGAAAGCTTGGCAACCCCTTTAAATGAAAGTGATTTTCGCCAGTCTCTTCTTAGAGCTACATCAACAGCAAAAAAACCATAGAGATAGAACTGGAAACTGCTTTATTGTGTCTAGTTTCAAAGAGCTAGCACAAACCGTGTTTGATTTAGAGTTCCAAATACATGTATCCCTATAGGAGAAAACAGAGTGATACCTAAAAATGAAAACGGTTACTGCAAACGAATGGTTTAACATAGAAGAACGAAATATGTTGAGCCAAGTGGTTTTGGTGTACTGATCATTACCCTAAAGAATCATCAAGATTGGGTGAAAAAATGTTTGCTGAGATTTCAGGCAACTCGTAGTTTTTTGGAAGCTTGGCAACCCCTTTCCATGAAAGTGATTTTCGCCAGTCTCTGCTTAGGGCTACATCAACAGCAAACAAACCATAGAGATAGAACTTGAAACTGCTTTATTATGTCAAGTTTCAAAGAGCTAGCACAAACCGTGTTTCATTTAGAGTTCCAAATACATGTATCCCTATAGGAGAAAACAGAGTGAAACCTAAAAATGAAAACGGTTACTGCAAACGAACGGTTTAACCTAGAAAAACGAAATTTGGTGAGCCAAGTGGTTTTGGTGTACTGATCATTACCTGAAAGAATCATCAAGATTGGGTGAAAAAATGTTGGCTGAGATTTCAGGCAACTCGTAGTTTTTTGGAAGCTTGGCAACCCCTTTCCATGAAAGTGATTTTCTCCAGTCTCTGCTTAGGGCTACAACAACAGCAAAAAAACCATAGAGATAGAACTTGAAACTGCTTTACTGAGTCAAGTTCCAAAGAGCTAGCACAAACCGTGTTTGATTTAGAGTTCCAAATACATGTGTCCCTATAGGAGAATACAGAGTGAAACCTAAAAATGAAAACGGTAACTGCAAACGAACGGTTTAACCTAGAAGAACGAAATTTGGTGAGCCAAGTGGTTTTGGTGTACTGATCATTACCTGAAAGAATCATCATGATTGGGTGAAAAAATGTTGGCTGAGATTTAAGGCAACTCGTAGTTTTTTGGAAGCTTGGCAACCAATTTCCATGAGAGTGATTCACGCCAGTCCTTGCTCAGGGCTACATCAACAGCAAACAAACCATAGAGATAGAACTTGAAACTGCTTTATTTTTCAAGTTTCAAAGAGCTAACACAAACCGTGTTTGATTTAGAGTTCCAAATACATGTATCCGTATAGGAGAAAACAGAGTGAAACCTAAAAATGAAAACGGTTACTGCAAACGAACAGTTTAAAAGAGAAGAACGAAATATGGTGAGCCAAGTGGTTTTGGTGTACTGATCATTACCTGAAATAATCATCAAGATTGGGTCAAAAAATGTTGGCTGAGATTTCAGGCAACTCGTAGTTTTCTGGAAGCTTGGCAACCCCTTTCCATGAAAATGATTTTCGCCAGTCTCTGCTTAGGGCTACATCAACAGCAAACAAACCATAGAGATAGAACTTGAAACTGCTTTATTGTGTCAAGTTTCAAAGAGCTAGCACAAACCGTGTTTGATTTAGAGTTCCAAATACATGTATCCCTATAGGAGAAAACAGTGTGAAACCTAAAAATGAAAACGGTTACTGCAAACGAACAGTTTAAACTAGAAAAACGAAATATGTTGAGCCAAGTGGTTTTGGTGTACTGATCATTACCTGAAAGAATCATCAAGATTGGGTGAAAAAATGTTGGCTGAGATTTCAGGCAACTCGTAGTTTTTTGGAAGCTTGGCAACCCCTTTCCATGAAAGTGATTTTCGCCAGTCTCTGCTTAGGGCTACATCAACAGCAAACAAACCATACAGATAGAACTTGAAACTGCTTTATTGTGTCAAGTTTCAAAGAGCTAGCACAAACCCTGTTTGATTTAGAGTTCCAAATATATGTATCCCTATAGTAGAAAACAGAGTGAAACCTAAAAATGTAAACGGTTACTGCAAACGAACGATTTAACCTAGAAGAACGAAATTTGGTTAGCAAAGTGGTTTTGTTGTACTCATCACTACCTGAAAGAATCATCAACATTGGTTGAAAAAATGTTGGCTGAGATTTCAGGAAACTCGGAGTTATTTGGAAGCTTGGCAACCCCTTTCCATGAAAGTGATTTTCGCCAGTCTCTGCTTAGGGCTACATCAACAGCAAACAAACCATACAGATAGAAATTGAAACTGCTTTATTGTTTCAAGTTTCAAAGAGCTAGCACAAACCGTGTTTGATTTAGAGTTCCAAATACATGTATCCCTATAGGAGAAAACAGAGTGAAACCTAAAAATGTAAACGGTTACTGCAAACGAATGGTTTAACCTAGAAGAACGAAATTTGGTGAGCCAAGTGGTTTTGGTGTACTGATCATTACCTGAAAGAATCATCAAGATTGGGTGAAAAAATGTTGGCTGAGATTTCAGGCAACTCGTAGTTTTTTGGAAGCTTGGCAACCCCTTTCCATGAAAGTGATTTTCGCCAGTCTCTGCTTAGGGCTACATCAACAGCAAACAAACCATAAAGATAGAACTTGAAACTGCTTTATTGTGTCAAGTTCCAAAGAGCTAGCACAAACCGTGTTTGATTTAGAGTTCCAAACACATGTATCCGTATAGGAGAAAACGGAGTGAAACCTAAAAATGAAAACAGTTACTGCAAACGAACAGTTTAAACTAGAAGAACGAAATATGGTGAGCCAAGTGGTTTTGGTGTACTGATCATTACCTGAAAGAATCATCAAGATTGGGTGAAAAAATGTTGGCTGAGATTTCAGACAACTCGTAGTTTTTTGGAAGCTTGGCAACGCCATTCCATGAAAGTAATTTTGGCCAGTCTCTGCCTTGGGATACATCAACAGCAAACAAAGCATAGAGATAGAACTTGAAACTGCTTTATTGTGTCAAGTTTCAAAGAGCTAGCACAAACCGTGTTTTATTTAGAGTTCCAAATACATGTTTCCCTATAGGAGAAAGCAGAGTGAAACCTAAAAATGAAAACGGTTACTGCAAACGAACGGTTTAACCTAGAAGAACGAAATTTGGTGAGCCAAGTGGTTTTGGTGTACTGATCATTACCTGAAAGAATCATCAAGATTGGGTGAAAAAATGTTGGCTGAGATTTCAGGCAACTCGTAGTTTTTTGGAAGCTTGGCAACCCCATTCCATTAAAGTGATTTTCGCCATCTCTGTCTTGGGATACAACAACAGCAAACAAACCATAGAGATAGAACTTGAAACTGCTTTATTGTGTCAAGTTTCAAAGAGCTAGCACAAACCGTGTTTGATTTAGAGTTCCAAATACATGTATCCCTATAGGAGAAAACAGAGTGAAACCTAAAAATGAAAACAGTTACTGCAAACGAACGGTTTAACCTAGAAAAACGAAATTTGGTGAGCCAAGTGGTTTTGGTGTACTGATCATTACCTGAAAAACTCATCAAGATTGGGTGAAAAAATGTTTGCTGAGATTTCAGGCAACTCGTAGTTTTTTGGAAGCTTGGCAACCCCTTTCCATTAAAGTGATTTTCGCTAGACTCTTTACAGGGCTACATCAACAGCAAACAAAGCATAGAGATAGAACTTGAAACTGCTTTATTGTGTCAAGTTTCAAAGAGCTAGCACAAACCGTATTGATTTAGAGTTCCAAATACATGTATCCCTATAGGAGAAAACAGAGTGAAACCTAAAAATGAAAACGGTTACTGCAAACGAACGGTTTAACCTAGAAGAACGAAATTTGGTGAGCCAAGTGGTTTTGGTGTACAGATCATTACCTAAAAGAATCATCAAGATTGGGTGAAAAAATGTTGGCTGAGATTTCAGGCAACTCGTAGTTTTTTGGAAGCTTGGCAACGGCATTCCATGAAAGTGATTTTCGCCAGTCTCTGCCTTGGGCTACATCAACAGCAAACAAACCATAGAGATAGAACTTGAAACTGCTTTACTGTGTCAATTTTCAAAGAGCTAGCACAAACTGTGTTTGATTTAGAGTTCCAAACACATGTATCCCTATAGGAGAATGTAACAGAGTGAAACCTAAAAATGAAACCGGTTACTGCAAACGAACGGTTTAACCTAGAAGAACGAAATTTGGTGAGCCAAGTGGTTGCGGTGCACTGATCATTACC
This sequence comes from Ictidomys tridecemlineatus, assembly GCF_052094955.1. NCBI lineage: Eukaryota > Metazoa > Chordata > Mammalia > Rodentia > Sciuridae > Ictidomys > Ictidomys tridecemlineatus. The sequence goes on along the minus strand of NW_027522488.1, from coordinate 5,138 downwards.
TGAAAGAATCATCAAGATTGGGTGAAAAAATGTTGGCTGAGATTTCAGGCAACTCGTAGTTTTGGGGAATCTTGGCAACCCCATTCCATTAAAGTGATTTTCGCCATCTCTGCCTTGGGATACAACAACAGCAAACAAACCATAGAGATAGAACTTGAAACTTCTTTATTGTGTCAAGTTTCAAAGAGCTAGCACAAACCGTGTTTGATTTAGAGTTCCAAATACATGTATCCCTATAGGAGAAAACAGAGTGAAACCTAAAAATGAAAACAGTTACTGCAAACGAACGGTTTAACCTAGAAAAACGAAATTTGGTGAGCCAAGTGGTTTTGGTGTACTGATCATTACCTGAAAAACTCATCAAGATTGGGTGAAAAAATGTTTGCTGAGATTTCAGGCAACTCGTAGTTTTTTGGAAGCTTGGCAACCCCTTTCCATTAAAGTGATTTTCGCTAGACTCTTTACAGGGCTACATCAACAGCAAACAAAGCATAGAGATAGAACTTGAAACTGCTTTATTGTGTCAAGTTTCAAAGAGCTAGCAGAAACCGTATTGATTTAGAGTTCCAAATACATGTATCCCTATAGGAGAAAACAGAGTGAAACCTAAAATGAAAACGGTTACTGCAAACGAACGGTTTAACTTAGAAGAACGAAATTTTGTGAGCCAAGTGGTTTTGGTGTACTGATCATTACCTAAAAGAATCATCAAGATTGGGTGAAAAAATGTTGGCTGAGATTTCAGGCAACTCGTAGTTTTTTGGAAGCTTGGCAACCCCTTTCCATGAAAGTGATTTTCGCCAGTCTCTGCTTAGGGTTACATCAAGAGCAAACAAACAATAGAGATAGAACTTGAAACTGCTTTATTGTGTAAAGTTTCAAAGAGCTAGCACAAACCGTGTTTGATTTAGAGTTCCAAATACATGTATCCCTATAGGAGAAAACAGAGTGAAACCTAAAAATGAAAACGGTTACTGCAAACGAACGGTTTAACCTAGAAGAACGAAATTTGGTGAGCCAAGTGGATTTGGTGTACTGATCATTACCTGAAAAAATCATCAAGATTCGGTGAAAAAATGTTTGCTGAGATTTCAGGCAACTCGTACTTTTTTGGATGCTTGGCAACCCCTTTCCATGAAAGTGATTTTCGCTATACTCTTTACAGGGCTACATCAACAGCAAACAAAGCATAGAGATAGAACTTGAAACTGCTTTATTGTGTCAAGTTTCAAAGAGCTAGCACAAACCGTGTTTGATTTACAGTTCCAAATACATGTATCCCTATAGGAGAAAACAGAGTGAAACCTAAAAATGAAAACGGTTACTGCAAACGAACGGTTTAACCTAGAAGAACGAAATTTGGTGAGCCAAGTGGTTTTGGTGTACTGATCATTACCTGAAAGAATCATCAAGATTGGGTGAAAAAATGTTTGCTGAGATTTCAGGCAACTCGTAGTTTTTTGGAAGCTTCGCAACCCCTTTCCATGAAAGTGATTTTCGCCATGCTCTGCTTTGGGCTATATCAACAGCAAACAAACCATAGAGATAGAACTTGAAACTGCTTTATTATGTCAAGTTTCAAAGAGCTAGCACAAACCGTGTTTGATTTAGAGTTCCAAATACATGTATCCCTATAGCAGAAAACAGAGTGAAACCTAAAAATGAAACCGGTTACTGCAAATGAACGGTTTAATCTAGAAGAACGAAATTGGGTGAGCCAAGTGGTTTCGGTGTACTGATCATTACCTGAAAGAATCATCAAGATTGGGTGAAAAAATGTTTGCTGAGATTTCAGTCAACTCGTAGTTTTTTTGGAAGCTTGGCAACCCCTTTTCATGAAAGTCATTTTCGCCAGTCTCTGCTTAGGGCTACATCAACAGTAAACAAAGCATACAGACAGAACTTGAAACTGCTTTATTGTGTCCAGTTTTAAAGAGCTAGCACAAACCGTGTTTGATTTAGAGTTCCAAATACATGTATCTCTATAGGAGAAAACAGAGTGAAACCTAAAAATGAAAACGGTTACTGCAAACGAACGGTTTAACCTAGAAGAACGAAATTTGGTGAGCCAAGTGGTTTTGGTGTACTGATCATTACCTGAAAGAATCATCAAGATTGGGTGAAAAAATGTGTGCTGAGATTTCAGGAAACTCGTAGTTTTTTGGAAGCTTGGTAAACCCTTTAAATGAAAGTGATTTTCTCCAGTCTCTGCTTAGGGCTACATCAACAGCAAACAAACCATAGAGATAGAACTTGAAACTGCTTTACTGTGTCAATTTTCAAAGAGCTAGCACAAACTGTGTTTGATTTAGAGTTCCAAACACTTGTATCCCTATAGGAGAAAACAGAGTGAAACCTAAAAATGAAACCGGTTACTGCAAACGAACGGTTTAACCTAGAAGAACGAAATTTGGTGAGCCAAGTGGTTGCGGTGCACTGATCATTACCTGAAAGAATCATCAAGATTGGGTGAAAAAATGTGTGCTGAGATTTCAGGCAACTCGTAGTTTTTTGGAATCTTGGCAACCCCATTCCATTAAAGTGATTTTCGCCATCTCTGCCTTGGGATACAACAACAGCAAACAAACCATAGAGATAGAACTTGAAACTGCTTTATTGTGTCAAGTTTCAAAGAGCTAGCACAAACCGTGTTTGTTTAGAGTTCCAAATACATGTATCCCTATAGGAGAAAACAGAGTGAAACCTAAAAATGAAAACAGTTACTGCAAACGAACGGTTTAACCTAGAAAAACGAAATTTGGTGAGCCAAGTGGTTTTGGTGTACTGATCATTACCTGAAAAACTCATCAAGATTGGGTGAAAAAATGTTTGCTGAGATTTCAGGCAACTCGTAGTTTTTTGGAAGCTTAGCAACCCCTTTCCATTAAAGTGATTTTCGCTAGACTCTTTACAGGGCTACATCAACAGCAAACAAAGCATAGAGATAGAACTTGAAACTGCTTTATTGTGTCAAGTTTCAAAGAGCTAGCAAAACCGTATTGATTTAGAGTTCCAAATACATGTATCCCTATAGGAGAAAACAGAGTGAAACCTAAAATGAAAACGGTTACTGAAAACGAACGGTTTAACTTAGAAGAACGAAATTTTGTGAGCCAAGTGGTTTTGGTGTACTGATCATTACCTAAAAGAATCATCAAGATTGGGTGAAAAAATGTTGGCTGAGATTTCAGGCAACTCGTAGTTTTTTGGAAGCTTGGCAACCCCTTTCCATGAAAGTGATTTTCGCCAGTCTCTGCTTAGGGTTACATCAAGAGCAAACAAACAATAGAGATAGAACTTGAAACTGCTTTATTGTGTAAAGTTTCAAAGAGCTAGCACAAACCGTGTTTGATTTAGAGTTCCAAATACATGTATCCCTATAGGAGAAAACAGAGTGAAACCTAAAAATGAAAACGGTTACTGCAAACGAACGGTTTAACCTAGAAGAACGAAATTTGGTGAGCCAAGTGGTTTTGGTGTACTGATCATTACCTGAAAGAATCATCAAGATTGGGTGAAAAAATGTTTGCTGAGATTTCAGGCAACTCGTAGTTTTTTGGAAGCTTCGCAACCCCTTTCCATGAAAGTGATTTTCGCCACGCTCTGCCTTGGGCTATATCAACAGCAAACAAACCATAGAGATAGAACTTGAAACTGCTTTATTATGTCAAGTTTCAAAGAGCTAGCACAAACCGTGTTTGATTTAGAGTTCCAAATACATGTATCCCTATAGCAGAAAACAGAGTGAAACCTAAAAATGAAACCGGTTACTGCAAATGAACGGTTTAACCTAGAAGAACGAAATTGGGTGAGCCAAGTGGTTTCGGTGTACTGATCATTACCTGAAAGAATCATCAAGATTGGGTGAAAAAATGTTTGCTGAGATTTCAGTCAACTCGTAGTTTTTTTGGAAGCTTGGCAACCCCTTTTCATGAAAGTCATTTTCGCCAGTCTCTGCTTAGGGCTACATCAACAGTAAACAAAGCATACAGACAGAACTTGAAACTGCTTTATTGTGTCCAGTTTTAAAGAGCTAGCACAAACCGTGTTTGATTTAGAGTTCCAAATACATGTATCTCTATAGGAGAAAACAGAGTGAAACCTAAAAATGAAAACGGTTACTGCAAACGAACGGTTTAACCTAGAAGAACGAAATTTGGTGAGCCAAGTGGTTTTGGTGTACTGATCATTACCTGAAAGAATCATCAAGATTGGGTGAAAAAATGTGTGCTGAGATTTCAGGAAACTCGTAGTTTTTTGGAAGCTTGGTAAACCCTTTAAATGAAAGTGATTTTCTCCAGTCTCTGCTTAGGGCTACATCAACAGCAAACAAACCATAGAGATAGAACTTGAAACTGCTTTACTGTGTCAATTTTCAAAGAGCTAGCACAAACTGTGTTTGATTTAGAGTTCCAAACACATGTATCCCTATAGGAGAAAACAGAGTGAAACCTAAAAATGAAACCGGTTACTGCAAACGAACGGTTTAACCTAGAAGAACGAAATTTGGTGAGCCAAGTGGTTGCGGTGCACTGATCATTACCTGAAAGAATCATCAAGATTGGGTGAAAAAATGTGTGCTGAGATTTCAGGCAACTCGTAGTTTTTTGGAATCTTGGCAACCCCATTCCATTAAAGTGATTTTCGCCATCTCTGCCTTGGGATACAACAACAGCAAACAAACCATAGAGATAGAACTTGAAACTGCTTTATTGTGTCAAGTTTCAAAGAGCTAGCACAAACCGTGTTTGATTTAGAGTTCCAAATACATGTATCCCTATAGGAGAAAACAGAGTGAAACCTAAAAATGAAAACAGTTACTGCAAACGAACGGTTTAACCTAGAAAAACGAAATTTGGTGAGCCAAGTGGTTTTGGTGTACTGATCATTACCTGAAAAACTCATCAAGATTGGGTGAAAAAATGTTTGCTGAGATTTCAGGCAACTCGTAGTTTTTTGGAAGCTTGGCAACCCCTTTCCATTAAAGTGATTTTCGCTAGACTCTTTACAGGGCTACATCAACAGCAAACAAAGCATAGAGATAGAACTTGAAACTGCTTTATTGTGTCAAGTTTCAAAGAGCTAGCACAAACCGTATTGATTTAGAGTTCCAAATACATGTATCCCTATAGGAGAAA